>NC_079514.1:23446084-23573192 GCF_000801105.2 Raphanus sativus | reverse complement strand
GTCTTGGTTGAATTTAACTTTCATGAAAAATAAAAGGTGTGCAAAGATGGGATTGGTGGAAGGGACAACAAACGAGGTGTCTGGTTTTTAGAATGGAAATTCCATAGGAGTTCATTATCTCCACAATTCCCAGCTCGGTGGAGCCTCATTTTAATTTTTTTTTTTTTTTTAATGAAAGTACTAAGTTGGAATTGTCGCGGCGCGGGAAGCAAATGGACTATAAGTTATCTTCGGGAAATTTGGCAAAAAATATAAACCGGATTTTCTATTCTTGTCTGAAACAAAGCAAGATTTTGAATTTCTGACTGGGTTTCAATCACATTTTGGTTATGATAGTATGGTAACGGTGGATCCGGTCGGTAGAAAGTGGTGGTTTAGCTCTCTATTATAATAACGAGTTTCAGGTCAAGATTCTATATTCTAGTAACCGGATGATTGATGTGGAGGCAGTGGTAAAGAGGGAAAATAGTTTTTCTAACTTTTGTATATGGTGATCCTGTCCAAAAGTTACGAGAACAAGTTTGGGAACGGCTGACTAGATATGGGCTAGCACGAAATGATCCCTGGTTTATTATTGGAGACTTAAATGAGATCACCGGAAACCATGAAAAAGAGGGGGGTTCTTTGCGGAGTCCTGACTCTTTTGTTCCTTTTAATAATATGATACGAAATTGTGGTTTACTCGAATTTCCGGCTAGGGGGAACAAAATGTCATGGCAAGGAAGAAGAGGTAAAGGAAAAGGAGCAATGACAATTAGATGTAGATTGGATCGGGCTCTAGCGAATGAAGATTGGCATACGCTCTTCCCAGTTTCTTATACAGAATATTTAGGAATGGTCGGGTCAGATCATAGGCCGGTGGTGGCCTTTCTCGACGACAAAATTCAAAGAAGAAAGGGACAATTTCGTTTTGATAAACGGTGGATAGGTCAAGATGGTCTTATGGAATCCATCACTATGGGATGGAAGGAAAATGATGGAGATGAGGCGGTGGATATTGTCACCAAAATAACCAACTGCCGTCACGAGGTAGCTAAATGGCGAAAGAATAATCCACCATATGGAAAGGATAAAATAGCAGATCTTCAGAAAGCTTTGGATGAGGTTCAAACGGATGATAATAGGTCTCAGGAAGAGATAATGGAGATCTCGAAAAAACTGCAAGATGCATATAAGGATGAGGAGGAGTATTGGCAACAGAAAAGTAGGAATACATGGAACACGGCTGGGGATCGCAGTACTAAATTTTATCATGCTCTAACCAAACAACGTCGGATTCGAAATAGGATTGTAGGACTTTATGATGAAGGGGGAAATTGGATTACAGAGGAGCAAGGTATTGAGAAGGTGGCTGTAGACTATTTTGGGGATCTATTTACTACCACTTCTCCATCAGAGTTCGAGGATTTTCTTCAGGAGATTACACCAAGTATTACTAGTCAGACGAACCAAATGTTGATAAAATTGGCGACAGAGGAGGAGGTTAGACATGCTCTGTTTATGATGCATCCCGAGAAGGCACCCGGGCCAGATGGAATGACTGCTTTGTTTTTCCAACACTCTTGGCATATAATAAAGAAAGATTTAGTGGATATGGTAAATGATTTCTTGGTCTCAGGAGAAATGGATTCCAGGCTTAATATTACAAACATATGCATGATCCCAAAGAAGGAAAGGCCAACAAGGATGACGGAGATAAGACCGATCAGCTTATGTAATGTTGGGTATAAGATTATCTCGAAAGTGTTATGCCAGAGACTGAAGCTTTGTCTCCCAACACTGATATCAGAGACACAATCGGCATTTGTGGCAGGAAGGCTGATCTCGGATAATATTCTCATTGCTCAGGAAATGTTTCATGGACTGCGGACTAATAAGGCATGCCAAGGAAAGTTTATGGCAATCAAAACGGATATGAGTAAAGCGTATGATAGGGTTGAATGGGATTTTATTCAAGCTCTTCTGCATAGAATGGGCTTTGATTCGCACTGGATAAAATTGATGATGGGATGTATATCTTCGGTACAGTACCAGGTTTTATTAAATGGACAACCTCGGGGTCTCATTATTCCCCACAGAGGTTTACGTCAAGGGGACCCGTTATCGCCTTATTTATTCATTATGTGTACTGAAGCTTTGATTGCTAATATAAAGAAGGCTGAGAGAGGGAAACAACTCACCGGAATGAAGGTGGCTAGAGCATGTCCATCTATATCTCATTTGCTTTTTGCAGATGATAGTCTTTTCTTCTGCAAGGCACAGAAGGAAGAATGTCAAACCATCCTTAGGATTTTAAAGGAATATGAAGCGGTTTCTGGTCAACAAATAAATTTTGAAAAATCATCGATCCAATTTGGCCACAAAATTGAGGAAGCTAGTAGACAAGAGCTAAGAGATATCTTGGGTATTCAGAATCTGGGCGGAATGGGATCTTACTTAGGATTACCAGAGAACATTGGTGGATCTAAAATACAGGTCTTTGGATTTATTCAGGAACGTTTAAATAGCAGGGTAAATGGTTGGACTTTTAAGTTCTTCACTAAGGGGGGCAAGGAGGTGATCATTAAATCAGTGGTAACGGCATTGCCAAATCATGTGATGTCTTGTTATAGACTACCAAAAGCGACTGTAAAGAAACTAACGAGTGCAGTGGCCCAATTTTGGTGGAGTCCAGGTGGAAACACTAAGGGTATGTATTGGAAATCTTGGGACAAGCTAGTTCTAAGTAAGGTAGAAGGTGGACTGGGATTCAAAGATTTTGTGGATTTCAATACGGCAATGCTTGGTAAGCAGCTGTGGCGCTTGATAGAGAAGCCTAATACTTTATTTTCAAGAGTATTTAAAGGACGGTACTTTAGGAATGCCTCACCCCTAGAACCGATCCGTTCATATTCCCCATCGTATGGCTGGAGGAGTATTATTTCAGCTAGATCTCTGGTTAGCAAAGGACTAATTAAAAGGGTGGGTTCAGGATCTTCTATTTCAGTATGGAACGATCCCTGGATTCCATCCACTCGCCCGAGACCAGCAAACAAAAATCTACATGTTACTTATCCGGATCTGACAGTTGATTCCCTCATTGATTCAACTTCAAGAACGTGGAATTTGCAGGCACTACGGACTCTCGTGGATCCTCAGGACATCAAAATTATCGAAAGTATACCTCTGAGTAAGGCTAACTTGAGGGATAGGGATGGATGGCATTTTACCAACAATGGAAAATATTCGGTGAAATCAGGATATCAAGTGGAGAGAGTGTATCCTGACAAGGAGAAACCATTGACAGTGGTTGGCCCCACAGTTGATATTTTGAAAGCATATTGCTGGAAAGTTAAATGTCCACCAAAAATGAAACATTTCTTGTGGCAATTGGTATCAGGATGCATAGCGGTAAAGAAGAATTTGCAAGCAAGAGGATTAAAAGGAGATATATGGTGTGATAGATGTGGCGCTCCCGAGGATACTATAAATCATGTGTTTTTTGAGTGTCCACCGGCGCGTCAGGTATGGGCTCTTTCACAGATTCCATCAAACTCAACTTTATTCCCCTATCTATCTCTATTTACAAATATGGATTATTTATTTTGGAGAATTGAGCCAAAATTGGAAATTCATCAGTTTGGTTGGATATTATAGTACATTTGGAAAGGGAGAAATCTTAAGGTTTTCAGTAATTTGGATGTTGATCCGAGGGACACGTTAAGATTGGCTGAGACAGAATCCACATTATGGAACGATGCACAAATTGTGAATTCACAGGTTCAGGTCCGGCAGGTCGCCGGAAATACTCCAGGAGTCCGAGTAGGGAGATGGTGTTTTCTCGATGGTTCATGGAAGGATAAAGATAAATTTTCGGGACAAGGCTGGTATAGTTCTTTGGAAGGATTTGATAGTCTGATGGGGGCACGGAATGTTAGAGCGAGTCTATCCCCACTTCATTCAGAAGTGGAGGCGCTGATATGGGCTATGGAATGAATGAGAAATTTACGTCAGTTCAGGGTTACGTTTGCAACGGATTGTTCCCAATTGGTAAAGATGGTTTCGGAACCAGAGGAATGGCCAGCTTTTGCAAGTTATCTAGAAGATATAAAGACCCTAAAGGACGTGCTCATCAACTCAGAGATTATTCATGTACCACGAACACAAAATCTGCAGGCGGATCGACTAGCACGTAGTGCCAGGATGCAACCGTCTTTTGTCGTTCACATGGACTCAGAGTTACCGGCTTGGGCTTCCGAGTCAATATGAGAGTTTTTTGTTTCTGCTGATGACAAAAAAAAAAAGATGCTATCTCAACTAATTTTTCTGACCAAGATGCCACATATACATGTAAAAAAATAATCGTTTTATAAAAGTATTTTTTTAGAAAATTTAAAATTTTATAAATTTTTTATTATCTAGTAAAATTAACAAAAAATAATTAAATAATTAAATTTTAATTTTGTATAAGATATATATTTTTAAATGTTTCGATCATATCATAATATCGTCATTATAAGAGTTATATATGTGTTATAATGATTCAAATTCAATGCTAGTATTGCAGTAGTGTTATTGTCGATTAATCATTAATGTTCACTTAAGAAATTTATGACATGTTAATCTAAATTCTTTAAATGTAAATAACATACTCTCCAAATGTAAATAACACACTTACATACTCTCCAAATGTAAGTAACACACTTGGAGAAATATGAAGAATGAGCAAAACTTAAAAATACTTAGTTGATTTTTAGATTTTCAGGACTAGATCCAAATTTAACGGGTGAATATAATTTTGGATTTAGATAGTCTGACTGGTAAATTATAGGTCTTATTTAATTTGCTGATTTAAATAAATGTTAAAAGGAAAATGGGGGAGAGTATTATAGGTCTATTTTATGTTTATTTAATATAAATTTTTGTTTGGTTTTATTAATTAATGAATTAAAAATTAGAAAAATATTGGAAAGTTTGTTTAAAATATACATTGAAAGTGTAAAATAACATTTATAATGAAACAAAATTTAAAAGATAAAACGATATTTAATATGAAACGAAAAGAATATAATATAAGGTATCATTAGGTTGACTTAAAAAAAAATAGACTTGACTTTGGAAAAGCTAGACAGGCGAGAAGTTATGATATCCATCATGGCGTAGATCGTGGATCACGCTAAAAGCGGTAAACCAGGTAACACATGTTATAGTTCATGTTACAAACACCTAATAAAATCCCAGTTGCTCAGTCGTATTTTTGTTTATAAATATATATATACAACAACACAATTTCACAAGGATACACAACACATTCTCAAGGATACACAACACAAGTTCTCAAAGTCACTTTGGTGGAGCTAAAGAAATGGCACCACCGCATTTTCTATTGGTAACGTATCCAGCGCAAGGTCACGTGAACCCAGCCCTCCGTTTTGCTCATAGACTCATAAGAACCACCAGTGCACGTGTCACTTTAGCCACGTGCCTCTCCATCTATCATTGTTCTAATATCCTAAACCTCGACAACTTGTACAACCTCTCTCTCCTTACCTTCTCTGATGGATACGACGACGGGGTCATCTCCACCACTGAAGACGTCCAGAAACGTCTCCTGAACCTCGAACATAACGGCGATAAAACGCTATCCGAGTTCATCGAAGCAAACCGAAATGGAGACTCTCCCGTGGCTTGCGTGATCTACACGATACTTCCCAGTTGGGTTCCAAAATTGGCGCGTAGGTATCACCTTCCCTCTGTTCTCCTATGGATCCAACCCGCTTTGGCGTTCAACCTTTATTACAACCACTCGACCAGAACTAACTCGGGTTTCTTCGAGTTCCGGAATCTTCTTACACTAGAAACCCGTGATCTTCCTTCTTTCCTCTCACCTTCAAACACTAGCAACACGGCACAAGCAGTGTATCTAGACTTGATGGAGTGTCTCAAAGAAGAATCCAACGTGAAGGTCCTCGTCAACACATTCGATTCGCTGGAGCCCAAAGCCTTAACCGCTATCCCGAATATCGAAATGGTGGCCGTTGGCCCTTTACTTCCTCCAGATGTTTTCACAAAGAGCGAATCAGTTAGAGATCAAAGTAGTTATTCACTTTGGCTAGACTCGAAAACAGAGTCTTCTGTTATTTACGTTTCTTTCGGAACAATGGTTGAGTTGTCCAAGAAGCAAATAGAGGAACTAGCGAGAGCTCTGATAGAATGTAAAATACCATTTTTGTGGGTTATAACTGATAAATCAAACAGAGAAGCAAAAATAGAAGGAGAGGAGGAGACGGAGATTGAGAAGATAGCTGGTTTCAGACACGAGCTCGATGAGATTGGTATGATTGTGTCATGGTGTTCGCAGGTGGAGGTTTTAAGACATAAAGCTGTAGGTTGCTTTTTGACTCATTGTGGATGGAGCTCAACGCTTGAGAGCTTGGTTCTCGGCCTTCCGGTGGTGGCGTTTCCTATGTGGTCAGATCAACCAACCAACGCAAAGCTTTTGGAGGATTTATGGAGGACAGGTGTGAGGGTGAGAGAGAACGAGGAAGGATTGGTGGAGAGAGGAGAGATAAGACGATGTTTCGAAGCAGTGATGGAAGGGAAGTCTGTGGAGCTGAGGGAAAACGCCGAGAAATGGAAGCGTTTAGCGATTAAAGCGGGTAGAGAAAGAGGGTTAGCAGATAGGAACATGGAGGCTTTTGTGGATTCTCTATTCAGTGAGGCAGAGAAGGCTAAAGATAAAAATGAGTGCTTGGACAACAAATCTAACTTGCTCAACTAGTTGAAGATTGTTTCTAACCTTGCCCTCTCCTCATTAGTCTCATTAAAAAATAAAAATAAAGGATGCATTATCGTTGTCTTGATAAATTCTATGTATTTGAGCAAGTATAAATGTATTTGATGTACTTTAGAAAACGTTTTCTTATATCATTTTCTTATCACATATTTTAATTAAAATCAACATAAATTGTATACATTGGTTAGAGAACCTAGTATAAGCTCAACGAATGTATATAGTCAAACCTTTGATCTCCTATATATTAAAGGAGAAGCATTCTAAGAAATGTGTTTACACTATAATGGACATGTGTCAGTTTCACAATGATTTGAGAATAAACATTCACACTTTACATAAATTTGTTCACATTACGTACTTGTACTTATGTTTTGTTTTTAATATAAAACTCACATGTAAGGTTCCAAAAAATATCAATTTAAAATCTAATTCAATAATAAGATATTAAGATATGATAAAAAACAACCGAAAACCAACTAATATTCAAATTAAGGTTTTTCAATATGCTAAAACCGAATAGTACCGAACTGAACCGAACATAAATAGATAATATGATTTTTTTTGGCATATACCATACAAACCGAATGGATGTGATTTTAATAAAACCATATTATTTAGATATGATTTGGTTTATAACCGATTAAACCGAATAAAACCGATCAAAAGTAGAAATATGTAAATATGTATATGTTTATAAAAACGTATAAATATCTATTTGTTATATAAGTTGAACTATAATTATAATTTATAAACCACTTGAACTATAATTAAGTAACAATTCACTACAACTAAGGCTTCTTATTTTCTTAGTCTTTTTTATCTCTTTGTTTTATTATAACTTGACTAAATTGAAGTAAAAATTATAAATTTTATAGACAACAATTAGTTGACATTCTTTACAATTTTTTTTTATCGTTAGACAAACAGAGTTGTGTTCAATCGAAGACATATGAATTTGATAAACACTAAATATGGAATAATAGAAAACCTTTTATTTTGTGCTTCAGTTTTGTTTTTTATTTTTATTTTCAAAATTTAGAGTTTTGATATTAATTCTAGATTTGATTATTTTATTAGATGATAGAAACGTTTTTATTCTTTTATTTTTTATTCTTTTATTTAAATATATAATATTTTTTAATAAATGACTTTTTTGACAACATGACTCTAAAATTCGTATAATATATAATATGATCTCAAACTAAATAATTATGTTTTTTGGTTTAAGATGTTTCATTCTCTAAAACATAAAGAAAATAAAAACTTCATCCCGCGTAAGGCGCGGGTCTTATTCTAGTTGCAAATATAAAGGTGCATGTCCGAAGGTATGCACTCTATGCAAAAAACTCATTTTTAAGCCGCCAAAGCATACTTTCTTTTCTTTCAAGAGAAACCTTTGTAAACAATAAATCCTGGGAGTGGAAAAAAAAGAACCATGTCATGGGGATGGTGTCAAAATGTGCTCATTTTCTCTCCGTTTGTCCTATCCTGCTTTCTTTAATTGATTCAAGGGATTCCCCATGAAATTTGACAATCACAATTGGCATAAACCGAACTTTATATGAGTCGGAAAATGACGCATTTGATTTGTTCGAAAAGAAGTTTGGATAAATAACACTAAGAAGCGATTTGGGGATCCAGGGACCCCAAACTTGCAAGAAAAGTTGCTAGAGAATGTTTTGGCCTACCATTGGCACTTAGTGTCGTAGGAGAAGCAATGCCATGCAAGAGAACCATACAAGAATGGTGTTATAGTATAGATGTTTTGAATTCATATGCGATAGAGTTTTCTGGCATGAAAGATAAAGTCCTTCTACTTTTGAAGTATAGCCATGATAACCTTAATGGTGGGGATGTCAAAACGTGTTTGCTATATTGCGCTTAATTTCCCGAGGATGATAAAATTCTTAAAGACAAGTTCATAAGCTTACGGATATGCGAAGGTATTATAGATGGAAGTGAAGGCATAGAAAGGGCTGAGATGGATGAATGATGTAGTTCGTGAGATGGCCTTATGGATTGCATCTGATTTGGGAATACAAAAAGAGTGTTTTCACTGTGCGTGCAAATATTGAGTTAGATGAAAGGCCAAAGGTTGAGAATTGGAAGGTTGTAAGAAGAATGTCACTGATGAAGAACAAGATTCACCATCTCTCTAGCAGTCCTTAATGTCTCGAACTCACAATTTTGTAAACATGATTTTACATGAATCCTAAGATCTTTAACATATATACTAATCACATAATAGAACTATAAGAAAGATTTGCGGAATACCTCAATTCATCATTGCAGAAATCTTCTTGAATGGTTTTGATCATGGATGATGATCTCTTGATCTTTAAGTTGGACTTAAGCCTTCTCTTCCTAAGAATATCTCTTGAACTTTAAGTTGGAGTTAGATCTTCTCTCACCTTGCCTACAACATTTCTTTGTATGTTTTTCTTAGATTTTATTGATGTTGCTTTGGTCCAAAGCTAACTATTTATAGGTGGGGAGAGGGACGTAGCTTCCTCATCAAGTTTTGATTACTTCCTCACCAAGTCTTTCTTACTTCCTCACCAAGTCTTTCTTACTTCCTTGACAAGTTTTATCCTCTAATCTCAACCATCCATCAAAGTTGAGTAATGACAAGTGTTCATACTTCTAGAATGATTTATTTATACATTGAACTTGCTTTCCTTTGATGCATTGAACTTAATTCAAACGCCTTCTTACATTGACACATGTTTTCATGAGTCACAATGTGAGATTACTTCTAGGACATGAATCACTTGTCCATTAGTTAAGTCATTAGGAAGTTAAACTCCTTTAGTTACCATTTTATTGGTTACCAAGTGCCATTATGATTTAACAATTTCAATAAGAAATAGATTAACATAAGACCACATTATGGGAAAGAAATATTAATGTATCATTCATATACATTCATATAAATATTTCTTACATTCTCCCACTTGGTGTTTGCATATAAATATTTCTTATTGAGAATCATAAGGCTAGGGTTATTTGTTAAATCCTTATTTTTATTCGGTCATCATAGTTGTCTTAGATAATCTAGCAAACAATGAGAGACATGGCGGGCACATATTATTTTGCAACATGATTCATTCCATGCACTATTACATTGATTACTATCATAGTTAAACCATAAGTAGGAGTCATCATAATGGTCCCTTTTATGTCTTATATAAAGACTCATTCCGTTATCATAAATCCAACCACAAATAATTGGTGTGCACATTGGAAATGGAATGCAAAAGATTCAAAAGTCGTTAAGAGCTCATATACATTGTCAAATATATGCTAAGCACAATCAGACAACTTTAATAGCTATCCATTAGACCTCGTAAGTATGTCTGTGACCATAAGTTTAGTGCATATATGCATGATGACAAACTTTTCTCTTTTGAAATCTTATATAAATGACATATACTGATCTTAATGTCCATATACTTGGATCCTTTAGATATCATGTCTTATTTAAAAATATGATTGCATATTTCATTATCACTTAAAGAGTCGAACACTTACGATCTGAAACTCAAAGATATTTTTTTGCAATCATAATTAAATTTGTAGAAGCCTATTAAATTTTCCACACACAGCATCTTTATTGGACGTTAAAGCAATTACAACTATAAGCTTTTCCATAATAAGGTATCATTCGATGAGATACACATTGCTAAAATTGTAATGTTTAGTACCCATTATATCCATTAAATCTGAGTTTTAAAATCCAACCACCTGTGGTGTGTTGATTTCTTATCTGTGAGCAAGTGATTTCTTGTTCTCTTTAGATATCTCAAAATTTGTTCTAAACTTTTCTTTTCTTTAACTTCCACTTCGTTATGCGTACATTGCTTAAGAGCAAGCTTATCACTTTTCTGCATGGGAACAATACTAGAAGAACACATTATCATGCCATAACTCTCAAGAACTTTGTCAATATATGCTTTCTTAGACAACTCACTTTCAAGTGATCTGCCACAGAAAATTTCAATCCCGATCACAGAAGTTGCCTAGCCCATATCTTTCATTACAAAGTCTTAGAGAGATGATTCTTGGTCTCATTTAATAGACCAAGATCACTGCTGGCCAATAAGATTTCATCAACATACATAACCAAAAACTATGAACTACTCCCACTGATCTTGAGGTATATACATGGATCTATGTTTCTCAAAAACCAATTCCTTAATGATTTCATCAAACTTTAGATACCATTTCTCAAGTTTTGTTTTAGTTCATAAGTTGGTTTATTTAGTTTGTAGACTATGTCCTCCTCCATACTTAGATTATGAAGCTTTTAGGTTGATGCATACAGACTTCTTGTAAGTCACCCTTAAAAAAAAGCAATTCTTTCATCCACAATGGAACTCAAGAACATAGTGAGATACCAGGACCATGATAATTCTAATAGTATTTTATAGACTCATGAGAAAAAGACTTAGTCTAATTGATGCCTTTTTCGATTGAAACTTTTGGCTACAAGTCGGGCTTAGGTCGTTCAATATTTTCATGATATTCGAGTTTGGTCTTACAGATCCACTTACTCTCGAATATTCTATGTCCTAAAAATAATTGAACGAGATCCCATACTTCATTTTCAGCCATCGATATTACTTCATCCTTTATGGCATCAATTCATTTATCAGAATTAAGTTCTTTTATAGCTATGAATAAGAAACCAGATCTTTAATATTCGATTCTTCAGATTTTACTTGATAAAGTACCTATTGGAAATAGCAAATCTACTTATACAAGTAGATCTTTTTAATGCTTGTTCCTCTTTAACTTCATGTACTTGATCATTATTGACAACGTTTTCATCATGGAGTATATGGTCTTTCATTGTGTTGTACTCATTGTTTAACATTAGAACAATACGAGAATTTCCAACATTCACAATTTAGGGTAAACAACAAGTTGAATTCCTGAATGACCATTTCTTAAACTTTATCTCCCACTAATGTTATCATTCTTATAAAATCTGACATTATTGGTTTCTATGATCATGTACTATAGTTTAGACAATATAACCATTTCCATAAGAGTACGGTTATGCCTTCCAACTATGCCGTTATGCCATGGAGAATCAGACGTTGTGTGCTTGATAAAATTTGGAGAAATTTTGGCAAAAGATCCGAAACACAATCTCTTTTCATAATAATTGCCATAAATTCATCACCATTATATGACACTATGATTTTCACATTTATATAATATTTCCTAACTACTTTAATTATAAATACTTGTAATGTATCCAAAATTAGATACTTTCATGCAATAGATATACATAACAATAATGTGAATAATCATCAATAAAGGTAATGAAATACTTTTCACCTCTAAAAACGTCAAAGGGTCTACAAATATTTGTATGTATAGTTTCAAGAAGCTTTGTATTTCCTTGTGGCTCATTTCTAAGTGTCTTTATTTTGCTTATCCCTATTGCAATTTATACACATTTTATTGTTGGATAAATCAAGATTGACAACAATTCCATCTTTTTCAACCTTTAAATTCTTTTATTAGAAATATATTTACCTCTTTTATGCCACAAGAGATACTTATCATCCGTACGTGTTTTATGCTTTAATTTCCCTCTAATGTGCATAACTAGATGTGTTTTAAAAGGTTAATCAGCCAATGTTATCTAATAAATACCATCAACTAATATTCTTGAACTGGTTCAATTAGAGTTCAAGAATAAATTAAAAACAACCATTTCTTTAAGTCGATTTAAAAACCCCAGTTATCAAGTTTTCTTAATGAAACTAAAACTTATGGAAAATAGATAGAACATAAATTGTTTGGAATAAATCCAAACATAATCTACTATTCATAATGAAGAGTGCAAATAGCTTCAACTAGCACTTTGTCTCCGAATCCATAAGTAATTAGTTTTCACTTGAATTTATGGTTTTGATCATAAATAAATCATGCATGGAATTAGTTACATGTACATTAGTACCATTATCCATCCACCAAGTTTTAGAAAAATATTATAAGAATAGATTCGAAAACTCTTACGGAACTTAAAAGGTTACATTTTTGAACTATTTTCTTCTTTTATCACAATCTTTCTGGAAGAATTCAGATCTTTTCATCTGTCATCTTTCTTTGCCTTTTCCTTCTCATATACTTGATATTCATTATGAGTGGTGGTCTTTTATGACTTACTTAAGTCTAGCTTCTTGAACATAATAGACAACTTTCATACTTTTACGGACAAGCTGAGCCTCCTATTGGACCATTTTGTTAGTCAATTAATTCAACATCCGTCTTACATAAATGGTGTTATAATTAATTTGGAATGGCTCATACTAAGAATAGGCAAATCTAGAATAAATTGGATAATAAATGAATCTTCCACATTCATTCCTAAGTTATTTAATTTAGCCGAAAGATAGGTCATTTCAATGCAATATTCATGCATAGAACTTATGTCATTATTCTTTTATGGTTGTAAGATTTGCCATAAATTTCCCAACTATGGATTTGTTTGCAAACTTAAACCGTTCTTCTATATATGTAAGGTATTTTTAGCTTTTTCAGCCATCATAAGGAAATTTTTGTTTATTATTATTGTCGTCTTAAGATTATAATTTCAGTCTATTCATTTCACCTAAGCTTTATGAAAATTATTTTCGTCCTATGTACTATATACTATTTTTGGATTTGACTCATCACTAAGGAGTGTCAAATTCAAGTATAGTACTCTTAATATGAACTCAACTTTCTCTTTTCATTCCGAGAAGTCGGTTCCGGTAAGGACTGGAATAAACGAGACTTTATATGACAATCTTTTAGAAAATTTATAGTTTTGAGATATACAAGTTTAAATTAGGTTTTTAAAACATAATCAACACACACACACACACACACACATATATATATATTGAATACTTAAGTCAAGAAATTATGGTGCTCTTGTGGGTAGCAACCATATTTTCATCAATAATCATAGTATTCGAAAAACATTGTGAGTCATGTACCGAATTACCCAAATTAAGCTATATGTGGATATACTTAATCCACACAATAAAAACACTCCATAAGTATTTGATCGTATTTTGTGTATATAGTCTACCTGTGGGTAACTATTTATTACTCAAAATATCAAATACTTATTTGAACAATAATTTTCATTTCGCAGATCATTTTAGAGTTAAGTCACTGTGGTGATATCTTTAACTCTAATTTTGTTCTTTCTATGAAAATATTGTTTTATAAAAAAATCATTCACAAATTACTTAATTTAATTTCTATACGATTTATGTATAGAAAAATTTATGCATTGATTAATTTTCATTTCAGAGATCGAAATGGATACATACATATAATGTATGATTCAAGATTTCTGAAAACTCTCATTGGTTTTAACACCGAAAAACTTAAACATTATTTAAGATCTTATATTCATTAATTAAGTATATATCTACATTAATTCTCTAAATCAAAAATCTATTATACTTTCCGGATTAGCTAGATGTTTATAACCATTGGCTCTGATACCACATGTAAACATGATTTTACATGAACCCTAAGATCTTTAACATCTATACTAATCACATAATAGAACTACAAGAAGGATTTGCGGAATACCTCAATTCATCATTGCGGAAATCTTCTTGAATGATTTTGATCATGGATGATGATCTCTTAATCTTTAAGTTGGACTTAAGCCTTCTCTCCCTAAGATAATCTCTTGAACTTTAAGTTGGAGTTAGATCTTCTCTCCCCTTGCCTACAACCTTTCTTCATGTGTTTCTCTTAGATTTTCTTGATGTTGTTTTGTAATGGTCCAAAGCCAACTATTTATAGGTGGGGAGAGGGACCTAGCTTCCTCATCAAGTTTTGATTACTTCCTCACCAGTCTTTCTTACTTTCTTGGCAAGTTTCATCCTCTAATCTCAACCATCCATCAAAGTTGAGTAATGACAAGCTAAATGTTCATAGTTCTAAAATGATTCATACTTCTAGAATGGTTCATTTATACATTGAACTTGTTTTCCTTTGATGCATTGAACTTAATTCAAATGTCTTCTTACATTGACACATGTTTTCATGAGTCACAATGTGAGATTACTTCTAGAATACGAATCACTTGTCCATTAGTTAAGTCATTAAGAAATTAGACTCCTTTAGTTACCATTTTATTGGTTACCAAGTGCCATTATGGTTTAACAATTTCAATAAGAAAAAGATTAACATAAGACCATATTATGGAAAAGAAAAATTAATGTATCATTCATATACATTCATATAAATATTTCTTACGAGCTTTACTCCCAAAGCGAATTTGGCAACTTTACTTCAGATCTATGCCAAGGCTAATTGTTTTGGATCTATCATATAATGGAAATCTTTTTGAATTTCCGGATGGAATATCACAACTAGTTAACTTGCAATATTTCAACTTGTCATATACAAGTATACGTCATTTGCCTAGGAGTAGTCAAGAGTTGAAAATGCTAATTCAGTTGGATTTTGAGGAGACATATAACCTTTCAAATATTGATGGGATATTATCAAGTCTGTATAACTTGAAGATATTGAATCTATCTCGTTCTTGTTTTTCGTTGGACTGCAATATACTGGAGGAGTTGCAAACTTTGGAATATTTAGAAATATTAACCATAGAGATCGATCTTCCACCAGGTTTGGCACAATTTTTGAGCTTTCATAGGTTGTCGTGTGCAACAAGTCATCTAACCATCAGAGGTATGCTTTTTCAATCAGCTGGAATCTCACTTCCAGTAACTATGGACAATCTACGTGAATTCAACATTGTGTGGTGCAGTATCTCTGAGATAAAGATGGGAACGATATGCATGGAAAGCAAGACGGTTTCTCCTCTACACAATCCGAGGACCACATGCTTCTCGAGCGTCTCTAAGGTGATTATATTAGAGTGCAAATTTCTGAAGGACTTGACCTTGCTGATGTTTGCTCCAAAAAGAAACAAAATTTGATATAACCTTTGTTTTTTTCGTATATTGTAATTATATAAATTTTGACAAAATAAGATAACATATGCTTCAAAAGCAAAATACCACAACCTCATCATTTAACATTGATCGAACAACAGAACAAAGGCGGAATGTAGCTGGAATGAAAAAACAGAAGGAACCATGTCGTAAAAAGCTACAAAGAGCCGTATGTAAAGTAAAAAAAATATACACCATAAAGATAAATTCACAAGAATATGGCTACTAAATCAAATTAAAGGTAGATTTGATTCGCTAAAAAGGTTTCAAAACGATTTGTTTTCTGTAAGTTTGTCATGTGTTGTTCCGTTTCATTGATTCCCTAGAGGAATGTGGGAATCCACAATTGGCATAAAAGATGAAAAACTTAATGAGCCTTACACGAGTCTTAGTTCGTACTAACCAGCCATGGTTATGTATCTCACCCATGGAAGTGCTTGGTACCCGCTCTTCTCGATAATCTTTAGGTACTGAACCTTCACCATAAAACAGCATATATACATGAAAGTTCAATCAGTTATGGAAGAGGCAGTTTAGACATTGGGAGGGCTTTACGTTTAGAATATTTGGAGATAAAATACTATCAAGGGGGGCAAGCTTACCTGAATCCCTGAGACAGTGAAATAAGGGATCTCGAACTTGACACAGATAGGAGCTTTTCTCTCAGGTGTTGCTTCTTCTGCAGTTATACTGGGAAGATGGAACTCTGCCCTCAACATGTACTCATATATTGTTTTTCTAGAAGTTAGATGGCTGGTTTCAACTGGATTAAGGGAAAAAGAATCCACTATACCTTGTTCCCGGGGAAAGATTTGATTTTCCAGACCAATGCATCTTTTTCAGGAGCATAAGAAGCAGACCCTAGAGATGTCCTAACGGTGGGGTTAGATGCATCAGCTGGTAAGGCAACTCAATCTCAACATTCGTTGCAATGCTGCAAATAGAAATTTCGCAATCAATTGTTCAAAGAATGTAAATCACACGATATGCACATTAAAATGAAAGAGGAAAGGAAAAAAGGGTAGTATAATATATATACACTACAAGAAAAAGTGGTATTGATAGCACAGTATGATAACTTTGTTTTCCGAACTGCTATGAAAAATAAAATAAAAAAGGATTTAGATTAATAGCAGTTTTTTAACGCTGTCGTGTAAAATTAGTAAGCGGGAAGATAAAATCACTAATACTGCCAATATTTAAGCGTAAAGTAGACACGCGCCAAAACATTACAAAAATTATCTTTTTTCGATAGCACATTCAGATAGCATTGTTTTGAGAACTGCTATTAAAAATCAATTTCTAATCTTTGAAATCTTTAACCCTAAACATGTTTAAACTCTAATCTCTAAACTCTAAACATAAACCTTAAAACTATAATCTGTTCATACCATAATCAGAAATCAAATACTTAAACTCAAAGTTATTCCTTTTACTTAATCTTTAATTTCCAAAACACAAACCTTATATCTTTAGTTACACTTTATACCCTAAACTTTACACATAAACCTTATACTCCAAATTATAAATATAAACACTAACATATTGTATTCAACACTCCTACATTATCGTACTTTAGTTTTAAATCTTAAATTAAAATTCAAAAAATTTAGTTAATTTCAAAATTTAATCTCAAAATCTTAAAACCAACCATTAGCGTGATCCATACCTGGCCTAGGCAGAGAGATTCCTCCTCTTACTGATAGAATCCCCGGACTCCATGAGGAAACATAAATTTATGTATCAAAAAGTTTGTATCAAAAAGTTTGTATCAAAAAGTTTATATCATAAATCCCCGGACTCCATGAGGAAACATAAATTCAGAACTGTCCGGAACATCGGAATGAACTCCTCCTCGACGGACGAATCGTTGAGTTGGACGTAGAAGAAAAATTGTTTCCAATTGTTAAAATTGGAAACAGTTCCCCTGACTACCAGCATCATGGTACGAGGAGTCAGTCGCCAGGAGGCCGACTCCTGGTTGTATTGCACCCGCAGAAGTGCCTCAAAATGGTCGGTGGTAAGGGATAAGCCGCGCTCGTGACTCAGAATTACGAGACCGATAAGGATCTCGAAACTCGTAGGGCTCAGTTGGTTTAAAGAAACCTGAAAACAGTCCAGTACACGGACAATAATCTCGGGGATCGGAAACCAAAGACGGCAACGCATCAAAACAGCCTCGTAGCACGTGAAGTAGCCTTCCGGAGGGTGGTCGGCGTTTTCGCCGCACTCAGGAATCCGGAACTCAACCGCATCCGGAAGTCCAGCAAACTTCCGAATCGTCTCGAGGAAAACGTCGGTGGTCTTGCTCGGTAGGTGGGCCCCCGCTTTCCGAGATCGTGAGATCGGAAACTTTTCTTCCCCAGGACGTTTGATACGATCACTGCTTGCTTTCCAATACACATCACATTCAGCCGCATTCGGAGGAAACTCGAACTCGGCTTTCGGGACAAGGAGCTCTTCATCCTGATTGCAATAGGGAGAAGAAGTCACGTGAGTCTTTTTTTCAGAAGACTTCTTTCCGCTTCTAAACAACTTTGACATTTTTGGTGAAGGATTTTCTTTCTAAAGAAAATTTTTTTGAAAGGATTCTTCAAAGAAAGTCTTATGAAAGATGAGTGAGTAAAAATGAAAGAGTTACCCCCTCTTTTATAAACATCAGGATTTACTATTCAAGTTCGGACTTTTGGATACCAACTTGGCCTAAAAACTCGCCTAAACTCGCCAAACCATACGACAGAATCTCGTCAACCCACGATTCTACTGCACTGGGGGACTAACTGTTGGGGTCGAAATCGGACAAGGCAAAGTCGGCATCCAAATTTCCGTTAAAAATTATTTACTTAAGAATTTTTTACGTTTTCCGGAAAGGAAAAACTTATACGAAAAATTTGCGGAAAAAACTTGTGTTAAGACAACGATTCTTTAAAACGACGATTTCTTAATCAACGATTTAAAAAATCAACGATTTCTTAATTAACGACTTAAGAAATCAACGATTTCTTAAACAACGGCTTAAGAAATTAGCGAATTCTTAATCAACGACTTGAGAAATCAACGATTTAAGAAAGTAACGATGTCTTAAAACAAACGGAAAATTGTTATTAAAGGTCCGAACATCCGCAAACAAGCATCCTAAGAGAATCGTAGCTTCGCGATGGTCTCAAACTCTCGGACAACGGACCTCAGTCCACGGCACAAACCCGATCGCGATGGCAATCGGGTCACGAACAAGAGCTCGGTTGCTATAGCGAACGGATCACAAGATCACGCTCGGTCGCTATAGCGACCGAGCTTCGATTACAGCTCGGTCGCTATAGCGACCAAGCTCCGAACAGAGCTCGGTCGCTATAGCGACCGAGCTGCGGATAGATCTCGGTCGCTATAGCGATCGAGCGTTCGTATATCGATCATTCTCCGAAACGTCCAAAGTCTTCTGAAACGACGATACGACGTAAAACTATGCATTCTCGACTATCCGTATAGCCGTTCTCCGTAACTCGCGACTAACCGTTTCTTGGTCTCTCAATCAAATGGGTTCGTCCGTTTGGTTTACGATAAAACCGCGGAACTTAACTTTATCGGAGAAATCGTAAAAACGTCTCAAATCAAAAATACGGCCCAAAGGGGTCCTAAACTTGATTCGAGGCCCACTTACGATTTCTTAAAAAACCCATAAACCTTATGACGGTTTATGCTTGGAGGATAAGCATCAGTTTCCACGGAAAAAATGGAAACTTTCCGCATATAATCATGAAGATCGGAAAAAATGGAATATTCCCATTTTTTCTACTATGACGGCTTAAGTGCAAAAGGGGGAAGCGTAAACCGACCTTGGAGGGAGTATATAAGGAGTTCAAGGCGAGAGGCATAGAGGGATCACTTTTTCCAAAGCAACTTAGCACTAAGAGCATTTTAGGCAACTTTCCGTTTTTGTTTTTCGAGCTCCGAGTCAATTAGGTTTAGCCACCTTCGGGTATTAGAACTAGGATCTCGCCGACAGCTCTCGTAGCCGAAGCACGTTATCCTGTTGTTGTTACGCTCATACGCAGATTCAGAATAAAAATCCTTCTTGCTCTTTTTTTACAATTTATATTTTATTTTCCGTTATTGTCGTGTTCTGATTGCTTGACGTGTGGTTTCTCAGAAATCCGGGACCTCTGGGAAATTAGTGTTTTCCTACTTTCCTAAAATATACAAAATATTGACGGTGCGAATTTCGGTTCCCACAAGTATCGGTCGACGGTGGTGTCTGAGTATCGGTCGACGGTTGAACATGAATATCAGTCGACGGTATTGCGGAGCATAGGTCTTTGCGGATTGAATGTTCCAAGTGTTCAGGATCTTCTGAGAATAGTAGTTGATTTCCCTTATTGCTTCTGGTACTGCTGGGCATGTACCTGAAAAGACAAGAAAAATTTTAATCAGAAAAAAGAAAAAAGAAAAACCTAATTTTGATAAAATTAAATCTAATGGCGATCAAAGCTCCCCGTCAACGGCGCCAAATTTGATACAGCTCAAATTACCCTAATGAGTGTCTTACTCTCTCAAATAAGAGCTTCAGCTGTAGTACTTAGGGATCAAATCACGAGGAGCTAGAGAACCAATTAAATCTAATCAATTAATCAATTCTAGGTGAAGTTGGCTTTTATGATGGAAATATAAATGACAATCCTAAAATGAGCAAGGTAGTTGCTCTAACTAACAATATGATGGTTGTTTAAATGATAATGAAGAGTGCTAGACATAGGGCTATTATTCAGGAATGGAGATTAGAATATATATAAATGCCTAATAAGTTGTTTGCATGATATTAAAGAACTCAGCCGCTTAACACTCAGTGATTTCTCACTGGTTAAATAACTAGATCTCTGATCTCAACTATCGTCTGTTGACCAGAAAAAGAGTCGATCGATATCTTTTAGCGATATCGAGCGATACACCTTTCGCAGTGCCGATCGATTGTCCAGTTGGGATATCGATCGATGGCTTCTAGAAATTCCTAGGCGCGAGCCGATAATGAACACTAGGTCTCAAAGAGGGCGGTTATCTCTTCTCTCAGTAGACAACTAGTTCAAACAGATAATTCAAGATATAAGGATCCTAGCGATCTGTGTTCTAGTTAGCTACTCTAGAAGAAGCATAGGGTGCAATCTATTTGATGAATATCACAACTTAGCAAATATAGTTTGGGGCTAATCCCACAAACCTATTTAAACCCTAGATCTAACAAGTAGACTACTCAGACATAGCTAAGCAATTCATAACACAAGATAGGTAAAGAAATTGCATTAGATAGAGAATAGAAAACAAATGGAGTTCAATCACAAATCTCTCAATGATCTCTCCAATCTCTCAAAACAAATAAAACTCTAGCTTTCTCTCGCACTCTCTGCTTGCTTTTCTCTCTGGTTGCAAAAGCTTGCTTTTCGTCAAAAACACTTAGCAGGGTATTTAAGCATTTCCATTAGGTTAAAAACTCGTCAGGGGCAATCTCGTAATTTGGTGAAGTCTTGGTGAAGTAGTCGGCTAAACCATTTCGTCCTCGCTATCGATCAACAACACTAGATGTGTATCGATCGATTATAATCTTCTAGTACGCGGATCTTCACAGCTACATCGATCGACAACTCTGGATGAGTATCGATCGATTCTTCTCTGAATGTTGACTTCCGACTTGGTCTTAAATGGTCAACTCGGGTGTATTATCTCTTGTACTCCAAAATGCTGCAAAAGCATCACTTTATCACGAAACACTCCTGAACCTGAAAACATACCTAACAGGCTAGAAAACACATTAGTTATATAGTAAAAATACCATTATACCATGGTAGAAAATGGGTGAAATCCATGGTATATCACAGCGCCCTTCTTTAACTCAGCAGACTCCTTCTTCGCAGCAACCTGTTTTGCAGCAGCCTCATCCTTCTCCGCATCAGCATCTTTCGCATCAGCCTCAACGAAATCAACATCAGTATTACAAAAAAATTTCAACCAGATTATTTTTCACCTCGGGAGCTTTAGCAACTTAATCTTGCAAATTCAGTTTAGCCCTCGAACCTTTGGCATTGGCCTTAGCAACCTGCTCTGCCAAAGAATTTTTTCGCCCCCAGATTTTTACCAGTAGGGGTTTTATCTACCATTGCTAGTGGACTATTAACGGACTTCTACGGTACAATCTTTGGCGAGGGTAAATATTTTGGGAGAGGGTAGTTACCAATGAAGATTTCCCCTACCCCGTGAACTTTCAGACGCTCATCCACTAATGCTTTCACTATATCATCAATGGTCTTCTGGAATTGTAGGCATTTAACCGCGAGTCAATCGCGGTAAATCGAACTCCATATTGATCAAAGTTTCTGGAAATATTATCCAGAGTACTCATTATGCTTCTTAGAGCCGCATTGTACTCCAAATCTTCCCTACCTTCCTTTTCGCTAAAACTCTTTCCCGTTTGAGCAGCTTCTTTTTTTTTTTGAATTATACAGAGGTATCCTGGCCCCACAGAAGTGGTCCAGACTAGTCATGTGTTGCCACATGTCGGTCCTCTGTCCCTGGCGATGCCGAAATGTTATTTCCCCAGTGGCCGGGATTCGAACCCAGGTGGCGGAACTCACAGCTGTGAACCCTTTACCAACTGAGCTAGAAGCCCCGGTTGATTTGAGCAGCTTCACCCTCACTTTTGTTCACTTCCTTCTGTTTCTTAACTTTCTTCTGCTTCTTAGTGGGTGGCTCAGCTTCTGTCAAAACTCCACCCTCATATTTTTTCTTCTCCTCATGCTCATTCACTTCCCAAAAACCTCTAACAAATCTACCTGCATGTATGTCTGTTATCAAGTTAACGAGTTGTGGATCGTCAGCTTCACCTGGCCATTGAGGAAACATCTC
This sequence comes from Raphanus sativus, assembly GCF_000801105.2. NCBI lineage: Eukaryota > Viridiplantae > Streptophyta > Magnoliopsida > Brassicales > Brassicaceae > Raphanus > Raphanus sativus. The sequence continues at coordinate 23,550,536 of NC_079514.1, read as the reverse complement.
TTCAACTGAGTCCTTCATAACCATTTTCTTAACACGCACCTGCAACAACAACTCATAACTTAGCCACCAAAAATACATAACTCAGCCATCAAATAACTAATAACCCAGCCACCAAAAACACATAACTCACCCATAAATTATAATAATTCAGCCTGTATGATTATTTGTTATTGTAGGGATTCTAGATACATTGTACCTGTAAGAGCCTCTTCCTTGCTCGGGTTAAGAAATTGGGGATTGGTAAATGGAGATTCCTCACATGCTATTCCATTGTCACCAATTCCTCTCTGACTACCTGCGAGGTATCAAGTTTTTAATTGTATAACATGACTACTATATGAATGAGATTGCTTGGACCTAAAAGTTATTTCAGTTCTTAGGTTCCTTTGATTGATCATAACTTGCTCAAATCATCTGAAGATGTTTCAACACTTATTTCTAATCCGCAGCAAGTTGATGGTGATCTTAATGGCATGATTTCTACATCCAAGAACCTAAGTGCTAAGAACATCAAAATTGAGAAGACAAATGAAGTTTAGCTATTTGTGGGCTACCTTAGATATACTGAGTTGATGTTTTGGTTTTGTTTCATGTTGCTTTTGGAATTTCGAGTTCGTGTATGAATTTCACATATTTTTCAGTAATTTTAGTTTAAATCTTATTTACAAACTGCAACTTAAGCAATGATGAAAAAAAATACTGAATGACAACTAACTTGGACACAAGGATACTTAGTTATATTTAACCAAAGTCGAAATCAATATTCTAAAATAATTATCGGTTAACTTAATTATTCTACGTTGAAAAGTAGACTTAATGAAAAGTGTTCTATTATCTTGATAACAGAAACATGTATTTTTTTAAATACCTATTTACGCCGTGAAGATGCCAATATTGTCAATGTGATTGCCATCCCTCCTGAACGCTCTTGCAACTAACATTCCACATTCCTACGCAGAGCTATAAATATTTTTTTTGAAAAACAAACAATAAATATAATGTTCAGATAATTTAAAAAAAAATCAAAGTAATAAAAATAGTTTTGTAATCTAGATTGTTTTTTAGATATTGTGTTACGCCATAAGTTCAATATAAGTTATTAACTAACAACTTTATTTATGCTAAAAAATATATTACAAGATCTTATAAATTTAGCATCAAATGCCATTTCAAAGACCAATATTTCAGAGTAGCAGTCTCAAGTTTCTTTGTTATTCGAACTATGAAGAAAAAAGAGGTTTCCACACAAAAACACAAAATTAACCACAGCCTGCATGATGTTAATCAAGAAAGACAAACCCTTTCAGGAAACAAGGCCATACATCAATTGAGAGTCCAACCATCTGTTCCTATCAGTTCTGCTATTCCAACTATGAAGAGAAAAAGAGAGGTTTCGACACAAAAACACAAAATTAACCACAGCCCACATGATGTTAATCAAGAAAGACAAAACCTGTCCCATACACCAATTGAAAGTCCAACCATCTGTTCCTATCAGTTCTGTTTTTGAAAGGATTTTTGATTGTCTCGGTCAACAACCTATTTCTAAATACATTATGTGAAAGAAAGTCCGACTAACAACACACCAAAAACCCCCATTCAGAAACACAGATGTGTTCTAGGTTTGTATTTATTTAATAGTTACGAAATCTATCTTTAATGATTATATCTTGACTATTTCTTTATTGTGTAGCTCAAGGTTTGAGGTCAACAGAACAACACCCAGTTCACTTCCCAAACCAGTGTCCACAGCGAAAGAACAAAACACGAGTTCTCGATGAAATTACCAATATATATCAAACACCTATCAGTAAAAACATGAATGCACTAGATGAATTATGATCATTAAATTATCTTCTTAAAAGGTATTTTTTTACCTTTGCAGATTATATAAATGAGGGGGATCCAACATACAGATGTTCCCATTGTGGTGCTATTATGTGGTATGGAGAACGGATTAACAGACACAGAAATACATGTACTCCTTCTTTTTCTCTATGTTGTGGGAAAGGTCAAGTTGTGCTTCCATTATTAAAAGAACCACCAGAAGTACTAAAGAATTTAATTTTCAGAGAGGATAAGCTAAGCAAACATTTTCAGAAAAATATAAGGCCTTATAATATGGTTCTCTTTTTCACTTCACTTGGAGGCAAGGTTGAAAGATCAGTGAAGAAGGGAGTTGGTCCAGATATGTTTCTGTTGCACGGAGAAAATTACCATATATTGGGTAGTTTGAGACCACCAGATGGTAACAGCGCCAAATTTGGTTAGTTATACATAGCTGACACTGAAAATGAAGTAAAAAATAGAGCCAATTGTTTGAGGTAACTATGTATGCTTTTAACTGTTTGTGGTTTTATCATGATTATGATTATATATATACATATATATTCACATATTGTTCTAATGTTTCTGTAATTATGTTGTGTGTTTAACAGCAAGAGTAGCATGGCTGGGAAAGTAATAAAAGTGACGCTTTGAGGGAAGAAATCATTAAAAAGTTGATGGACATGTTAAAGGAATTGAATCCCTATGTTAAGAAGTATAGATCTGCGAGAGAGAGACTTGATACAAATCCAGAGGATGCATTTCATATGAGGATTATTAGTGACATACTCAAAGACGGAAGGACATATAATACACCCACAGCATCTGAAGTTGCTGCATTAATTCCTGAAGATTTTAATCTTGATATGGATAAAAGGGATATAGTGCTTCAGCAGCGTTGAAGAAACTTAGGAGAATTAATGAAACTCATGCTTCTTATCTACCACTACAGTATCCTTTGCTATTTCCATATGGAGAAGATGGTTTTAGACTTGAGATTAAGAAAGGTGTTACTGAGGCTACCAAAAAACAGAAGAAAGCTACAATTAGTATGAGGCAACACTATGCATACTGTCTTCACGAACGGAAGAATGAGTCAGGACATCTCCTTCATGCTAGACGTTTATTTCAGCAGTTTTTGGTTGATGCCTACACCACTATAGAGTCTAATCGTCTGCGCTATCTTAAGTTAAATCTGTCTACTTTGAGATCTGATAGTTTTGACTCTATTAAAGAGTCAGAAACTGCTGGCAAGACTAATATGGATGAACAAGGGATATAATTTGTATTGCCAGCATCTTTCACTGGTGGTCCTAGATACATGAAGAACAACTATTTGGATGCTATGGTCATTTGCAAGCATTTCGGATTTCCTGATCTTTTCATCACTTTTACATTCAATCCCAAATGGCCAGAGCTCACCAGATTCCTTAAGACTATAAATTTGAAGCCATAAAACAGACCGGAAGTTGTTTGTAGGATATTCAAAATGAAACTTGAGTCGTTGATGGATGATTTAACTAAAAAGCACATTCTTGGGAAGACAGTTTCTTGTGAGTTGAATCGCCTATATTCTGTCTATTTAATATTTTTAATAACTATATTATTCTTACTAATTATATTTTTTCAGCAATGTACACAATAAAGTTTCAGAAACGTGGTTTACCTCATGCACACATTCTTCTTTTCATGCATCCTAATGCCAAGTTACCCACAACATATGACATAGATAAGATCATTTGCGCCGAAATCCCTGATAAATCTAGAGAACCTGATCTTCATGATCTTGTCAAAGATATGATGATGCATGGCCGATGTGGAGCTGCGAATATGAATTCTCCATGTATAGAGAATGGATTATGCTCTAAAGGATATCCTAAACCATATGCTGAAAGGACTACGATTAATAGAGATGGTTTTCCTATATATAGAAGGCGTGAGCAAGTGGTAAATTATGTTGAAAAAATTGGTGTGAAATGTGATAATCAGTGGGTTATTCCTTACAATAAGGAACTTTCTCTTCGGTACAGAGGTCACATTAATGTGGAATGGTGCAACCAACCCGGCTCGATTAAATACTTATTTAAGTATATTAATAAAGGGAAAGGTCGTGTCAGTGTGGAAGTGGAACCTCCTGACCATGTTGTTACGAACCAGTTGGGAAGTGTTGATGGAAGTATCGAGAAAAAAAGAAATGAATTCAAAGATTTCTTTGATTGCAGGTAACTAATAGAATTTTGTTGCATTTGTTAGAACACGAGTTGATATATATGCTTATATATGGTATTTTAAAAATTATTATTCTGTTTGTTGTAGATATGTTTCTGCGTGTGAAGGTGGATGGAGGACTTCTAGTTTTTCAATTCATTATTGATCCACTGCAGTAGAGAAGCTTAGTTTTCATCTTCCTGGAAAACATCATGTTATATTAAGAGGTAAAGATAAGGTGGAAGTAGTGGTTAGTCGTAAACTCATTGAGAATACAATGTTCTTATCATGTTTTGAGTTGTGTAAGGTCGATTCACTTGCTAAAACAGTCACATATGTTCAAATTTCCAACTTCTTTACTTTCGATAAAAGTAAGAAGAAATTCAATAAAAGGAAAAGGGGATTTGCAATTGGTAGGATTAACTATGATCCACATAAACAGGAAGATGCTTACTATCTTTGAGTGTTGTTGAACTACGTATGTGGTCCTAGCAGTTATGAAGACATAAAAACATTTGAAGGTGTTTTTCACAAAAGCTACATAAAACATGTTCTGCACGTGGCTTATTAGATGATTATCATGAGTATATTGATGATTTGTTGAGGAGAAGTTATGATAGCTCGGAAAGTGATCTACGTCAGGTGTTTGCTATGATGCTTAATAATGACAGCTTAGAGTCACCATAAAATGTTTGGGAACATACGTGGGAGTGTCTATCGGACGATATTGAGTATCACCGGAGGAAAGTTTTGAACCGACAAGGTTAGTATCACTGCGAGTTGTGGTTTTAATAAAGTTGTATATATATATATATATGTTTCTTACATAATATTTCTGTTTTGTTCTGTTGTTAACATGAGTTTGTGTTTATTTGTCTAGGACTTGTGTTAAGCGATGAGGAGAAGAAAAAATATGCTCTACAAGAGATTGAAAATCTGCTGTAGCGTAATGGTGATTCGCTGGAGAGATTTACTTCAATACCAAAGGTCCCAGAATCTTCCATCAACGATTCAAATGTCCTTATATTAGATGAGCGTAGTTATTTGTGTGAAGCATTGTTGGAAACGCTCGAGAGAGATGTTCCTAAGATGACAGATGAACAAAGGAAAATATTTGATGAGATTCTTGAAGCTGTTACTACATGAGCAGGAGAGACTTTTTTGTTTATGGATTCGGTGGGACTGGTAAAACTTTCCTATGGAAGCTACTATAAGCAGATATTAGAGTTAAAGGAGATATTGTTCTTAATGTTGCATCGAGTGGAATTGTTTCTTTGTTGTTACCTGGTGGTAGGACTGCTCATTTGAGATTTGGGATACCTCTTAATCCTGATGAATTTTCATCATGTACTATGCCTCATGGAACAGATCAAGCTAATTTAGTGAAAGAGGCATCTCTGATTATATGGGATAAAACACCCATGATGAACAAGCTTTGTTTCGAAGCTTTGGATAGAAGTTTGTCCGATATTGTTGGGAAACACAGAAACAAACCTTTTGGAGGAAAATTATTGTTTTGGATGTGATTTTAGGCATGTTCTACCTGTAATAAATGGAGCTGGTAGAGTTGAGATTGTTTTGGCAACATTGAATTCTTCTTATCTATGGGAGCACTGTAAAGTGCTGAAACTGACAAAGAACATGCGATTGTTATCTGGCTGTTTGACACCTGAAGAGGCAAAAAATCTTAAAGACTTCTCAGAGTGGATATTAAAAGTTGGAGAAAGGAAACTCGCAGAACCTAATGATGGTGAAGCTGACATTGAAATTCCTCAAGAATTTTTAATTACCAGCTCTGAAGATCTCATCGAAACTATCAGCAAAGCCGTGTATGGTGATTATTTATCTTTACAAGAAAACAAAGAACCAAGATTCTTCAAGAAAGAGTCATTCTATGTCTTACAAATGAGGATGTCAATATGGTCAATGATTACATGTTGGATAAACTTGAGGATAAATTCATATATTTTCCATCGATTTAGATTGTTAGCTGTCTTATATTCATAATTGTTTACTAATTAAGTGTTTAGAAAAAATTCAGGTGAAAAGATTTATATCAATGCAGATAGTATTGACCAAACTGATAAAAGTTTATTGAATGATGAAGCTCTGGGTCGTGATTTTTTCAACAAAATAAAGGTTTCTGGTTTGCCAAACCATTCCCTTAGACTTAAGGTCGGATGTCCTGTTATGAATCTAAGAAACATAAATCCTACAGCTGGATAACGAATGGAACAAGACTACAGATCACTCAACTTATGGATTTTATGGTTAAAGCTAAGATTATTACTGGCGAAAAGGTCGGGGCTACAGTGTATATTCCTAGATTGTTGATAACACCCTCAAACACCAGATTGCCTTTCAAAATGCGCATAAGGCAATTGCCTTTGGGTTTGGCTTTCGCAATAACAATTGGCAAAAGCCAAGGGAAATCTCTATCTGAAGTTGGTATATTCCTACCAAGACCTGTGTTTTCACATGGACAGCTATACATGGCTGTTTCTAGGATAACTTCAAAGAAAAGATTAAAAATTATTATTTTCAACAAAGATGGTAAACCTCAAACGAAAACTACTAATGTTATTTTCAAAGAGGTTTTCAATAACCTGGAAGAGTATGAGTGATAAGGTATTAGCAGTGTTAACTTCTTATAATCTATGTTTTATTATATTTCTTTATTCAGTTGTTGTAGATAACTGTGTTGTTATGTGCAGGTGCATAATCTGCTCGAAGCATCACGGTTATTTCATTCAATTCTGCATTTGTTTTTGTGATTGAAAAGACATGATGTTTTTTTCCTATTTCCTAACGATTCTATTTCTTTCGGTATTTGCAAAAACTGATTACACAATGATTCACGCAAAACATATATGCATCATTGAATAGTGTAAAGAGCTAAGCAGTATGGTGAAGAAAATAGCATAACCTATTACTAATCCTACATGTTTCTACTTTTCAGTAATCTCATCAGCAAATCATACGATTATTTATTCACATAAGAGTTAAAATCTGAGATACAAATTACTAACCGTGTTTTGCTCCAGTTTGATGGCAAGTGCACTGTCTAAATTTGGTTCTGCTGATGTCATTTGGTTCTCCAAAACGTCAATTAATCATGCAGACCCGACTCACAATGCTAGCAGTAGTGGTACTTCGTGATGAGAACTTGAAAGATGACTAAGACCAGCTCTGCATAAAATGTATAATTCTAAAATTAGAACTCAATTACTGTCTATACAAATATTTACTATATGTAGTGTATCTCAAAACTTAAAAATATACATGTAATATAACATTAAAAATGTTTTCCCAACTGCTACTTATCAGTAATTCATTTTTTTGCTCTTTCTTATTCATTCTGGATTACGGAACCCATAACATGGTTTTCTTTATAGTTTCAAGTCATATTTTTGGGCTAATAAAATAAAAACTTGAAAAGAACAACAACTCACATACTTATTGACGACCATGTCTCTGTAGATTAAACCACCACCTATTGTTTTTAAGAACTTAGATAGCAAAACTTGATAAATATGAGTAATAAAGATTTTAATTAATGGGTAATTATATAATATTAACTAATCTAATTATCTATTAAGGGTTATAAAGATTTTAAACGCTCCAATTTTTATCATGATAGCAAAAAATTACTTCACAAATATGATAAATATTTTTGAATTCTTTGCCATATTTTCAAAACTATCACAATGAGTAATTTTTATTGTCCTAAAATGTCTATCTTAAAAGATAGATGATTTATATTATGTTATGTGACATGTATATATATATAATAGAGTCGGTTTAATATTACTAAACAAAATATTACTAAATTAAATATAATATAAATTTAAATATGATACTATCGTTATAATGTTTTTAATTATTCTCAAGATAATATTACAGCTAAATCACTAAAATTATTTACTAAGAATATAATTAAAAATAAACTATGACTAAATCTAAAATTATGAAAAATATATTAAATCATAAAAATTAAAATAATATATATACTTACATAGAGTTGGTAATAGAGTCAGTTTAAATAATAAAATAGATTCTGCATCGTAGATAGTTTTCCTTGTGTTAGCACTTATATATTATTATTATGATAAGATATAGTCAATTATTATATTTTATATTTAGTCACTTACGGATAATTAAATAATGAACCAAGATATATCAAATCTGGATGCACCAAATATAGATCTCTTATATCAATTAATATTTAGTATCAATCTGAAACATATACCAAAAATGAGCTTTTACTCAAAAAAAACACCAAAATAAGAATCAACCAACATATATCCAAAATTTAAATAATCATAAATAAGATGATATATCTTGAATAGGATGATATAAAATAAGTAAATTTATTAATTATATTTATTAAAAATATGAAAAATAAGAAAATTACCGAAAACTATAGAAATATGACAAATAAGCAGAATTACTTAAATTTTACTAAAAAGCATCAAAATAAGAATCAACCAGCAGATATCAAAAATAACTATAAATAAGATGATATATCCTAAATAAGATGTTATAATATTTTGAAATCACATGTTTAATTAAAATTATTAAAAATAAGCAAAACTATTAATTATAATTATTAAAACAAATAAGAAAAATTACATAAAACTATGGAGAACATGACAAATAAGCAAAATTTCCTAAAAAGTCATGGAATACATGAAAACTAAACAAATTTAATTCTCAAATAATATTATAGATATACAATGCTCTGCCTCGTACCTCTTTACTCATGCTGTAAATTTGTTTTTTTCTGATTCTTCTTCCTACTAAATCAATATCTGATGCAGCGGCATCATCAACATTAGCGCCAACATGAAGATTCAAACCACCTTCATGTTTTTTCCTTTTTCAATATTTACTTTTAAGTGATTTCTTAAAATAGTTAAACTTTATAATTTCCTTTTCTTGATTAGTTTTATTTCCTATTCCTAGCTGGTTTGTGGCTTTGGAACTACTATATAAGTAGAGCTATGGCTCATATGATAGACACGTTTGATTTTATAATAAGAAGAGCTTTGGCTTTTATCCCTTGTTTGATTCGATTCAATTCATCTAACAAGAAGTTGGTCTTAAGGAGCTATCGAAAGAAACCCTTAATCGATCCAAGAACAGGTCTCGAAGAATCCTAAGTTCTTAGATCGACCGTTCACCCATTCGTACGCTGCGCCAGGTTGGTATCGGAGCTTTGCTACGCTCCGAATATCAGCTAACCGGTTACAATGGTTAGAAAAACACGTTCTCAACAGTATGCGGAGGATGAAACACCAGCTACGCAACAATCCGTGAATGCTTTACAAGCTCAGGTCGCGGCTCTTATGGAAGCAGTAGCTGCTCTAACAACCCAGAATACAGCTCCGGCAATCCGCCATCGACGCAACTCACGCACCCGTCGCGACGCAGATTCAGAAGAAGAGGAAGAAGATGACAACCCGTTTGCTCCGCTTCCACCTGTTCGTCATCAGCGCGACAACAACGAATCCGAGTCAGAGGATGAACATGACAACTCTGCGTGGAGATCAAGTTTCAAAGTTGAAGTTCCAGAGTTTCGAGGTTCAAACTCAGCGGAGGAATTACTCGATTGGTTTGTTACCGTCGAGGAAATTCTCGAGTTTAAGAAGGTCCCATTAGATCAATGTGTTCCTCTAGTTGCAATTCGCTTTCGCGACCGAGCAGCTGCGTGGTGGGCTCAAAGCAGAACAACGAGATCACGCCTTGGAAAAACTAAAATTACTACTTGGGATAAGCTCAAGAGGGAGATGCAAAAAAATTTTTTGCCCTACAACCATGATCAATTGATGTTCCAAAAATTCCAAAATCTAAGACAAGGAACACGATCAGTCGAGGAGTATGCAACGGAATTTTTTAAAATGATAAACCGTGTGGAGATAAGAGATTCAGAACAACAACTGGTCATGCGATTTATTGGAGGTCTTCGGCAACAAATTCAGTTCACGTTGAATTTGTTTCGTCCCCAGACTATCTCGGAAGCACATCAACAAGCTTTAACGGTAGAGTCACAGAACCGGAATGGTTTTCCAGCATGGGGCACAAGTCGCCAGAACCGCCCCGCTACCACCACTTCGTCTGCAGCTTCATCGTCCACCTCCGACAGTACAACATCAAAGTCAGAAACAGCTATTGTTCCTCTTGATCAGCAACGACAGCCACGACCAGTAGGCCTACGTTGTTACTCTTGTGGTGAACTCGGACATAGACAATCAGCATGTCCCACCCGCAATAAACGAGGCTTGCTGCTAGATACTTCTGGTCGCGATGTCGAGGTTGTCTACGATGATAGCCCTAACGAGATAACAGATGAATTGGAAGCAGACGAAGGTTCTTTGTTAATGATTCGTCGAACATGTTTAACTCCTAAGGTTCCAGAGGAGTCTCCACAACGCAAGAATTTATTTTCCTCAAGGTGTACAATCAATGGCAAGGTCTGCACATTTATAATAGATTCTGGTAGCAGTGAGAACGTGATTGCTGAATCTGCAGTCCCCAAGCTTGATTTAGTCATCGAACCTCATCCATCACCTTATAAGCTTGGATGGTTGCATAAGGGTAATGAACTTACCGTCACCCGCCGCACCCTGGTTCAATTTTCAGTTGGTGGAGCCTACAAAGATCAAGTCTATTGTGACCTGGTTCCTATGGACGCATGCCACCTCTTACTTGGACAACCATGGGAATACGACAGACGCGTGATACATGACGGCTTCCTTAATACATATACGTTCAAATTCAGTGATCGCACCTTCACTCTCAAACCAACAGTACCGTCCATAAGTGCGACATCACCGGCACCCGCTTCTATCTCCACACCAACCGCACCAGTCCTTCTTCTTCAACGAGCTCCCTTCGAGTCACTAATGAAAGAAACGGGACTCGTCATGCTTTTGGTACTTTCTCCGGTGTCTATTACCAGTCCATCATCGTCACCACAACTCTCTGAGCTCCTCTCGGAGTTTGATGATGTCTTTCCTGAGGATCTTCCTGCCGGTCTCCCTCCCCTCAGGGACATACAGCACCGTATAGATTTGGTTCCCGATGCAGCACTACCAAATCGTTCTCATTACCGAATGAGCCCCTCTGAGCATGAAGAACTTCGTCGGCAAGTCGAAGATCTCGTATCTAAAGGATACCTGCGCGAGAGTCTGAGCCCATGTGTTGTCCCCGCGTTGCTCATTCCCAAAAAGGATGGATCGTGGCGAATGTGCGTTGATAGCAGGGCTATTAATAAGATCACAGTACGCTACCGGTTTCCAATTCCTCGCCTTGATGACCTCCTTGACCAGATTGGTTCAGCCTCTATCTTCTCCAAACTGGATTTACGCAGCGGTTATCATCAAATTCGTATCAATCCGGGAGACGAATGGAAGACCGCTTTCAAAACGCGAGAAGGCTTATTTGAATGGTTAGTCATGCCTTTCGGATTATCTAACGCTCCTAGTACGTTCATGCGCGTAATGAATCAAGCACTCCGACCTTTCATCGGCAAATTTGTGGTGGTTTACTTTGATGATATACTCATCTTTAGTTCCTCTTTGGACGAGCATAGTCGTCACCTTCGTGCTGTTCTTGAGGTGCTACAACGTGATAAGTTTTATGCAACACGAAAGAAGTGCGCCTTTGGAGTCAATGAAGTGCAGTTTTTGGGCTACATTGTCTCGGCTAAAGGGTTATCAGTGGATCCAAGTAAAGTTGAAGCTATACGAACATGGCCCACTCCAGCGACAATCACTGAAACTCGGAGCTTTCACGGTCTTGCTTCGTTCTATCGGCGTTTTATCTCTCAGTTCAGTAGTCTTTTATCTCCTGTTACAGATTGTATCCGTGACGGCAAGTTCTCATGGACTCCAGAAGCTGATCGAGCTTTCCATCTTATTAAGGAGAAGCTCTGCACAACTCCTATTTTGGCCCTTCCCAACTTCAATTTAGTCTTGGAGTTACATACGGACGCGTCTAAGTCTGGTATTGGCGCGGTTTTAAGTCAGCAGAACCGACCTATTGCTTTCTTTAGTGAGAAGCTATCCAATTCCCGTCTTCGATATAGCACTTATGACGTGGAATTTTATGCCATCGTCCAAGCAATCAAGCATTGGCGACATTATCTCTTTCACCGGGAATTTGTTCTTTACACCGATCATGATGCCTTGAAACATCTCCATACTCAAGTCAAGGTCTCTTCGCGCCACGCCTCATGGATCGCCTACCTCCAGCAATTTACGTTTGTTATTAAACATACGTCTGGCCTATCTAACCGTGTTGCAGACGCCTTGAGCAGACGCCATTCCCTTCTAACGACAATGCATACAACAGTCCCTGGCTTCAGCTCTTTCGTTGATTTGTATGATTCAGATCCTTTCTTTGGTCGAGTTTTTGCGGATACTACCGCGGGACTGCCATCACCATACACGCTTTGCGATGGGTTCTTGTTCCGTGACAACAGGTTATGCATACCTGAATGCAGTTTGCGAATTCAACTCATCTCAGAGATACATCGCGAAGGCCACATTGGTCGTGATCGAACCTTACATCTCGTCTCAACGTCTTACTTCTGGCCGTCTTTAAGACGTGATGTCGAACGCTTTGTGGAGCGGTGCGTTATTTGTCAGAAATCAAAGGGTACTTCATCGAATGCAGGTTTATATATGCCATTACCAATTCCTACCCAACCTTGGACAGATATAAGCATGGATTTTGTGTTAGGTCTTCCACGAACACAGCGAGGCTTTGACTCTATCTTTGTGGTGGTCGATAGATTTTCTAAGATGGTTCACTTTATACCATGGAAAAAGACCACAGATGCTGTTCAAGTCGCCACTCTATTTTTTCGGGAGATATATCGTCTACATGGTCTACCTTCATCTATTGTCTCCGATCGTGATTCTCGTTTTCTTGGTCATTTTTGGCGTTCTTTGTGGAAGTTACTTGACACTAGTCTCGACATGAGTTCAGCTTATCATCCACAATGAGATGGTCAAACCGAAGTGGTCAATCGTTCGTTGGGAAATCTTTTACGATGTTTGGTCGGCGATAAGATTAAATCATGGGACTCTCATCTTCCTCAAGCTGAGTTTGCGCACAACCGTGCAATCAATCGCAGTTCGGGATTCTGTCCTTTTCAGGTGATCTATGGCATCCTTCCTCGTGCGCCAGTTGACTTATCAACTCTTCCTGATCGGTCTCGTCTTCATGGTGATGCATCTTCGTTCATTGACGCCATTGTGGACATTCATGTTCAGACCACACAACGCCTGGAAGCATCTTCTTCGAAATACAAAGCTGCCGCAGATGTTTCACGACGCCGTCTTGTTTTCAGTGAAGGTGATATGGTTTGGGTTCATCTTACACGGGATCGCGTACCAGCTCGAGAGTATAACAAACTCAAGTCGAAGAAGATAGGTCCTGTTCGTGTTCTTCCCAAAATAAATGATAATGTGTATCGGCTCGAGCTTCCTTCTCACATTACTACTTCGGATGTCTTTAATGTTCGGTACCTTTCGCAGTACAAGCCACCAGAGCTGCCTTCTGATTCGAGGACGAATCCTTCTAACCCCGGGGGACCTGATGCAGCGGCATCATCAACATTAGCGCCAACATGAAGATTCAAACCACCTTCATGTTTTTTCCTTTTTCAATATTTACTTTTAAGTGATTTCTTAAAATAGTTAAACTTTATAACTTCCTTTTCTTGATTAGTTTTATTTCCTATTCCTAGCTGGTTTGTGGCTTTGGAACTACTATATAAGTAGAGCTATGGCTCATATGATAGAAACGTTTGATTTTATAATAAGAAGAGCTTTGGCTTTTATCCCTTGTTTGATTCGATTCAATTCATCTAACAAGAAGTTGGTCTTAAGGAGCTATCGAAAGAAATCCTTAATCGATCCAAGAACAGGTCTCGAAGAACCCTAAGTTCTTAGATCGCCAATATCAGAAACACATATATACAAATCGTTAGGAGATGTATCATCAGTGAGGACAATTAACCAAAAAGGGAGTTTATTGTGATTGATTACCGAACAATATATCAAATCGAACTTATATTTGATTACATGAAATCAAACCTATATCTCTGTTAACTGAGCCGGATTCTCACTGTCTGATCTCGTTCTTTGCTCAGAGGAACATCGATCATATGCAAATAAGAAAAAAAACTTTTATCGATTGAAATAACTTAATCGTATAAACTTAATTAAACTCAGATCAAAAAACTAACCTTGAACATTGAAGAGACTGCAGAACTAAAGATCGAACTGATTTGTTATGTCATCTTCCATAGATATATTTTTCCAGTTTCATGGATCAAACAACATCCAATAGGGTTCAGCGAAGAGGAAAAAAATTGGAGAATGAGAAGCCGATAGAAGGAGAAAAGTTGTTTCCCTATCTTTCTATTTTTCCCGGAAAAAAAAATTCACTGGGCTAACATTATCAACATAATTAGAAATCCAATATACTATTGCCAACTCTATGGGCCAGCTTCAATATAAAAGCCCAATTTAATGACCTAAAATATATTTTGTATTTGTCAACACCTAAGAGTACTCTAAAATTATAATAAAAAAAACTTAAATTTTTTTATTCATATTACAAATAAAAAAGCTACAATTGATTTATATTAATTTTTGAATCAAAAACAAACATATGTTCAAAATTTATTTTTACTAAAATATTTTCAAATGACCATTAAAAAATATAAATATATATAATAAAAATATAGTGGAAAATCCAATCTCTAAAAAAAATTAAATATAGTTTTTATTTTCACATTTTTCAAAATATAGATATATATATGTATTTAATTATATGATAATGCGTATAAAATACTATTAATTATATGATGATACATATATGATATATAATATTGACATAAAAAACATTAGAAAATAATAGTGACATGTAAAACATAAAACATGATATATAATAGTGATAATAAATAAACTTATGTATTTAAAATATTTGTAGAACGGAAACATATCTTAAATATCCAAATATATCTAATATACACAAACATTTGATATCCAATCGGGTCTCGGTAAGATCTCAATTCGAACAGAAACCAGAGGTCCAAAAAATACTTAATAGGTACTTCTCCTTGAGTTTAGATCCAAACCAAGTATAAATGCATCGTCAGTCAGTATATATCATTTTAGTTAGATTTTATTATGAACAAAACCCGCGCTTTTAAGCGCGGGTCAAAATCTAGTGTAACTATTATTTTTATTTTCACCAATCTATCTAATTAAGGAATTTTTATATTTAGGAAATTGTTTATGTTTAAATAAGATACAAGAATATATTTTTAACAAATATTGTTATTGTTATATATTTTACTAAGCGCGGGTCAAAATCTAGTGTAACTATTATTTTTATTTTCACCAATCTATCTAATTAATGAATTTTTATATTTAGGAAATTGTTTATGTTTAAATAAGATACAAGAATATATTTTTAACAAATATTGTTATATACATTAGTAAAATAATTTTTGGGTTTAGACAATGTTACAACATTCAGTCATTATACCCAGTCACTCTTCATCATCAGCTCAAGAATAGGGTTTATGGTAGGGTTTTTTATGACTCACACTTACATTTTTATTTTCATAAAAGCACTCTCACACTCTTCTAGTCTAAGCAACATAAAAATAACAACACCTTCAATAGTGTCACACTAAACATAAATGACTTCATCACCTCTCCCAACGCAATACTATCAAATACTTCCAATCATAGAGTTCTATCATGCAATTCTACCGTGCAATGCAATAACTTAGTGCACAGAAAAGAAGGAATTCAAACATACCTGCATGTGGCAGAGGGTGCAATGGTCCAGCCTAATATATATCTTTACTACGGGTTCCTAACTTAATAACTAGATGCCTACAAAACAGAATGGGAGATTGAGTGCATAATCCAACATGGTGTCCCCTCTTTCCAAATGATGTAAACATCACATAGTAGAGAATAAAATCTGGATACCTCATGCTAGGAAACTTCGTCAACCTATGTCTTCACCGGTCCGTATGATATTATAATGGTAGTTTTGATGGTGACAAAACATTCTTTCAAGCACAACACAATTTTTAAGTCCTACTTGAGTAATCAAGATCCCAAACGCTTAGATAACTTGGTTGTGTCGATGTTGATGGTCATGCTGATGAGGTGAAAGTGGACCTATCAAACTTCTCCTCTAAGGATGACAACTCTTGTACCCGAAACTCCTCCAAACATAAAATCCTTCTCTCTGCATACTTATCGTACCAAAGTCTACATCGTCTGATGTGTCACCAATTAACTCCAGGGATACATTGTCAGACGACACTGAATCAACATAGATAATGGTACGTGAATGTCTTGGCCTCCAAGCAGGGCCGGCCCTGGGCTAAAGCCCATAAAGCAAGGGCTTTAGGCGCCAAAATATCAATATATTTTATGGGCGCCAAAATCTTGCAAAGGATCCTTTAGTGTGGTGGTTTGTCGACTGTTTCTTTTAATCTGTACAGGAAGGTTCGAACCTTACCTTAACTATATCCTCTCTTTTTCTTTTTTGTTAATGGCAATAAATGAAAAGAAGATTTAATCCTTAAATATTTTCATTACCTTTTCTAACAATTTAGATTTCCTTATATAAACGAATTAGAGTAAATGACATTAAGTTTTCCTAAAGTAAATTATATTACGTTATAAATAAAACAAAATCCAATTAATTTTGTTTCCTTTTTGATAATAATGATAACTAAAATGATTTGATTGTAGATATTTTGATTACATTTTCCTAACAAATTTAGTTTCATTTATCTACGGAATAAAATATTTGATATAACTTATAAGTTATAAAATAAACAAATTAAACAAAAACTAAATTTTGATAAAAAAAGCTATATTTTTTTATCATAACGATTTTGGTTACTTTTTGATAATTTTAGTTTCCTTTTAATTTATAACATAAACAAGGAAGCTAAACAAAGGTTAATGATTTTCGTTTCTTTTAAAAGTTTCTAAATCTCAAAATATGAATTTATCATAAATTAAGAGACACTATACGAACTTAATAAATTCTTACAAACTAAAACTGGTGCTATTATAATATTTGTCTATTCTTTTGTGTTAAGATATGCGTTCTCTTCTCAAATTTATATTCTTCATTTAATGTTTCTTGTTATATGATTATGAATGCTATCTAGTTATGGTATATTGACCAAAAAAAAATCATGATAATAAAATTGTGTATTTTTGGATTTTCAAAATAAAGAAAAAAAATTAAAATTGCGGGGCAGTATTTTTTTGGTCCGCTTTAGGCGCCGTGTCAATCCGGACCGGCACTGCCTCCAAGGTGCACCAGTCTCATAACAAAGTCTCATAATCTGCAACATGACTAAGGTAAGCCTAACCTCAACCTAAAACACTTGTAAAGGAGACGATCAGTTTCCTATTTCCCTTATTATGACCATTTGACTCGATATAATATTGAAAACTAAGTTTCAAAAAAATAATGGATAAACATGATATGATACCACCTATTATTTTAACACTCCTGATCTGAAATTAGTCAAACTGATTAGTTTGTCAAGCATGAATCAAACAAGGACATGCACGAGTTCTAAATAATTTTAACCAGATCAAAGATGCTCCTACACGTGTCAGAGCTTTGGCCGAAGGTTTTTATAATAAAACCAGAATCCATAGGTCAAGTCTCCTAGTGCATGTATCCTAATGAATTCAAGTTAAGGCTTTTCAACACAGGATGGAACCCATGAGTTGGTTCGTACCAGACCAGGACTCTGCTTAAGTGAAACTAAGGTTTTATTGGTTAAACATTTTATACATTATATACAATATTTGTAAAACATCAAAACATTATACATGATGCTATTCCTCCAAAAACCCGCACATCACATAATATTAACATAAGCGGAGCCAAAAGGTTCAGAAAAATACACCAATCAAATGTCTTTGTCCATGATGCCCCATGACAAATCTTTTACTTGTTACCTGCAAAACAAATAGACTATTGAGAAATATCGTTAACAGAAACATAGTAAATAAACAAAATGCATCATATATGTAAAATAATTAAACAACAAAGACCCAAGCATTTTATAATTTAATAAATCAATCAAGTAACCCACACATCCTGACACACCCTAAATTAGGATCACTCGACCGGACTGATAAGTGGATATGATCTCAGACATATTGAATGAGAAATGATGGATTGAAGGGTCGCACAACAGTTGCGGAAGGCTGTTGAAATTCCTGAACTCCGATTGTTGCTTGATATGACGCACAAGTCCAACAAAAAAGAGAAATAGATGGATCGAAGGGTCGCACAGCAGATGCGGAAGGCTGCTGATATTCCCGAAGCCAATTTGTTGCCGGATGTGACACAACGGTCCAACAAAAGAGCAGCCTCGATCTGTTGCCGGATATGACGCACCGGTCCAACGAGAAAGAGAGAGTTACTTGGAGCTAACCACGCCAAGAACAAGAAAAATGAGATACCCTCTCAACGTTCCAAAAATAATCACTCAAAGCTTATTTTATTTCATGGATCAAATGACCTTTATATAATAGGCAAAGTATACAAGGTTGGAATACAAAAGACTAGTCAAACATAGAATTAAGAAACTTATAAAAACAAATAAGACTTGACCAAAGACTTTGAATTGACCACAAATCATAAATGTCTTGACTTGACCAAAATTGAATGATTGTGGTCGCAGAACTCTTCGGCTGGTCTCGTGCTTCCGCATGGTCGACGGTCTCTGAATTGCCGTCAGATTGATATATTATTCGACCATGGCTTGTATTTTCTTGTTAGGTCTTTCTTTCTTTGGGCTGAAACATGTCCATAAACATAGTTTCATAAATCATCAAGTCCATCTCATTAAAAACTCAAGTCCATAAGCCAAGTTTTCTTGATTTGTTTATGCTGCTGATTTGGGGTGCATCATTCGCTCCTCCTTTAAAAAGATTTGCCCTCAAATCTGTCTTTGATTAGCTTCAGATGTGATGATCTCTTGGCTTCTCGTAGAATTTTTTTTTTGTTTTTTTTTGGTAAAGAAAAGAAGATGAAAGGTAGAAGATGGACGAAGAAGATGGAAAGATGAGAAAAAAAATGAACAGACAAGTACCGGTTTAGTGGCTCTGATACCACTTGATACACCCTAAATTAGGATCACTCGACCGGACTGATAAGTGGATATGATCTCAGAGAGATTGAATGAAAAATGATGGATTGAAGGGTCGAACAACAGTTGCGGAAGGCTGTTGATATTCCCGAACTCCGATTGTTGCTTGATATGACGCACAAGTCCAACAAAAAGGAGAAATAGGTGGATCGAAGGGTTACACAGCAGATGTGGAAGGCTGCTGATATTCCCGAAGCCAATTTGTTGCCGGATGTGACGCACCAGTCCAACAAAGAGCAGCCTCGATCTGTTGCCGGATATGACGCACCGGTCAAACGAGAAAGAGAGAGTTACTTGGAGCTAACCACACCAAGAACAAGAAAAATGAGATACCCTCTCAACGTTCCAAAAATAATCACTCAAAGATTATTTTATTTCATTGATCAAATGACCTTTATATAATAGACAAAGTATACAAAAGGTTGGAATACAAAAGACTAATCAAACATTGAATTTAACAACTTATAAAAACAAAGAAGACTTGACCAAAGACTTTGAATTGACCACAAATCATAAATGTCTTGACTTGACCAAAATTAAATGATTGTGGTCGCAGAACTTTCGGCTGGTCTCGTGCTTCCGCATGGTCGAGAGTCTCTGAATTGCCGTCAGATTGATATATTATTCGACCATGGCTTGTATTTTCTTGTTGGGTCTTTCTTTCTTTGGGCTGAAACATGTTCATAAACATAGTTTCATAAATCATCAAGCCCATCTCATTTAAAACTCAAGCCCATAAGCCAAGTTTTCTTGATTTGTTTCTGCTGCTGATTTGGGATGCATCACATCCCCTCTTCGAGGTTATATCATCAGATCTTTGAGGTTTTCCCTTTGCACCTGGTAATAAACCCAATACATTCTGGCCCACATCGACTCTAGACACAATGTCTCCAAAAGATGACTGAAGAGGAACATCCGTCCATATTGACCCTAAACACAAAATATCAAAGTCCGACTGAAGAGGCATACCACTTCTGCACTATCATGAGAACACATTGTCGTCAATAGCTACTTTATCATCGTGTCTAATTTCCTGACCGAAACTAATTTCTCTCGGGTCCCGGGTAAGGTATGGCTTTCAAATGTACCAAGGACTCTAACAAAACTCCTCCTCGAGTGTGGGAACCTCATGGATCACTCCTCAACCAAAGTGACAGATGTCTGTGGCTATGGCTAATCATGTTACGTTTAATAAATCAATCAAGTAATACACTCATTCACTCTTCGAAGTTATATCATATCTTTGAGACTTTTCCTTTTCACATGGTAATCAACCCAATACATTCTGGCCCACATCAATTCTAGACACAAAGTCTCCAAAATACGACTGGAGAGGAATATCCGCCCACATTGACCATAAAAACAAAGTCTCAAAACTCTGACCAAAGAGGCGTACCACTGTTGCATTGTCATGGAGACACATTGTCGTCAATAGCTACTTTATCATCGTGTCTTCAAGTCCTGAACGAAAATAATTTTACTATGGTCTCAGGTGGTTTTCGGATGTACCAAGGACTCTGACAATACTCCTCCTCGAGTGCAGGAACCTCTCCTCAACCAAAGTGACTGAAGTCTCTGGCTATGGCTAATCATGTGACAATCACGTTCAAACATGTTATACCACCGAGTCGAGTCCCAAATGGTATAACACAATCACACAAGTGTATCTATCATATGATAAATATATCGCAAACATGTTATATCCCCGAACATAGGCTTCAACGATATAACTCAATATCTTACACAAGCGCTTTAATTACAATCATAAAGTTAGTAAAGTTACTAACTGGTAAACCTAGCTATACACCAATCAAAACTCTTGTTTTAAAGGCACTACTGAATATTCAACAGTCAAAATCTTTAACCGAGACTCACCTAAAATTTATGGTTGGGGGCCGGTTTCGTTCCGGGTAGGTTCAGCTTGTATATAAAATTTGGCAAAGTTTCAAATCTCTATCGAAATAAATTAATAAAAGTCTTTAGAACTTAGGTTTTCCGACGTTTGATAGTTAGAAAGCAAGGACTATCTTTGTACTAAGGACTTAATTGGGAATGAAAAGCCAAGACTATAACTTTGCCTAAGGTCAGCAGCTTACTAGGGAGGCTTCTTCTCCTGTCAGATTTTTGTTATAAAGTTTGGTGGTAACAAGAAAATCCTAAAAGAGGCTGAAGGGTTTATATATAGTGGAGGAATGGAAGTGAGACAGAATTATATGGTCGAGTTGGAAAAGCATGAGGTGACTCAGTCGCCGGAGACAACCATTCAGTCGAAGTTAGTGTCCATCCAGAATTATGCACAATCTGAAAACTCTATCCAGCTAGTTAATGTGGTCCAACAGGTTTGGGACAAGTGTCCAACTAATTGGATGAGAAGAAGCATATTGGGACATTGTCTGGTCACCAACCGGTCATCCTTACACGGTTTTGATCAATGCAGTTTGCTCGAATATGCGTTGCGCCTGTACAACGGTTGATCTACACATAAAGAAAAATATTTCCATGAACTTTTACTTAGTTTTCGCCTTCCAAGAAAATTCGAATTTCTCGTATTGTGGAGGCAGTTCAAGGTGTTGAGTCAACTGTTGCCGTTGTATACAATCAATTCGAATTTCATAAACGGAAAAAACGTTATTGCGGTTTTTATCGTAAGGTTCTGATGGTGACTTCGATCGAAATGGAACAAGAGCAAGTTTGATCCGACTCCGAAGGAAAAAGCTATGAGGACGGGATGAAGAGGGATTGGGCAATCCAACTCGCCAAAATGGCAGTTGGCCATCATACTTGGTCCAACTTGCCAAAATGGCGAGTTGGCAATGTTTCTTGGTCCAATTCGCCATTTGGCGAGTTGGGAGTGTTCCAACTCCCCAAAATGGGGAGTTGGCCATGCTTCTCAGTCCAACTCGCCAAAATGTCGAGTTGGCTATCTTGTTGGGTCCAACTCGCCATTTTGGCGAGTTGGGGCTTGTCCTACTCTCCAAAATGGCGAGTTGGCTGGCTTGCTTGGCCTGATTCGTTTGTCCGGTGAGCCTGTCGGTGTGTTTGGACAATTGAAACTTTGTTCTTATTTCGTTGTCAGAGGCTTAGTGTAATCTTTTTCGAGGTCTTATCGTCTGATTTCTTTTCGGAATGGATTTGAAACTCGGGTTTAGGTTTCTTGCGCTCTTTTTATCTCTTTTTAAAAGAGGATATTCTTCGAGGACTTTCAGGCATTGATTCCGTCGTGACCGATTTTGACCCCAATAGTTAGCCCCCCAGCTCGTTAGGACCGTGAGCTTCTAGCGTGAGGTTCTAGCGAGCGGCTTGGTAATGTAGGCAAGTTAGGCGGAATTAATGTTGAAAAGGTCTGTCGCAAGTTGTCTCTCGCCCTTCTAAGAATGGAATGCGATAAGATTGGGTCTGGGCCTTATGACGGCTGCCTACGTACCCTTGATGGAAGGATCAAGCCTTTCATAGTTCGTCTAGGAGTTAAGATCTTACGACCTGTTTTCCAGCGAGACCTTTACGGCCTAGTTGTGTGCTATGTAGATATTATTGGGCATGTTTCTGAAGATGGCATTTTATGTTGGATTTTTGTCAGCCTCGAGAGAATGTTTTCGGGACTGAAAGCTTGTGCCGTTGAATCCCAGCCGCTTTGTGACTTTTTAATGAATTGTGTTTCGCGTTTTAAGAGCATGTTTTTATTCGTGTTAATGTAGAGGGAAGAGTACAAGTTGTCATCTTGTAATCTAACTCTGGGTGAACTGCTATATCTGTGATCTGTTTCGAGAGTTTTCCGCAGCGCGCAAGCTTGTGGGATTTCTGAAGATGCTCGAATAATAGCCAAGAGACAAGAGATGTTAGAGACCAGTGTGCTTGGTTTAGGGTAAGACATAGGTCTAATCACGGCGTTAGGAGGTGTGATGACAATTTCGACTTATGTTTCCTGTATCGTTTTCGACCTGATTCCGTCCCACTTTAAAGTCCGCGATATGTTCTTGGCTTATACGACTTTTATGGTAGAAACCAATGATCTCTTCGGGGACAATTTTTAAGTCTCCCGAAAGTTCTGACCAAAATTTTGGATTTCTTTTATAGCACTATTACCCTTGTGTTGGGTGTACGAGAGCTATCTCTATGAGATGGCTTGGTCTGTTTAGGACGTTAAGAGTCTGTTGTGATCAGCAACAAACTTATCAGTAGATATTACCTTTTTTTATTCTTCGTGAAGGATACATGTTTAAGAAGGTGTTAGTGCGTATGACTGTCTGCTCTTCCAAGAAGGTGTTTTTATCGAGGAAGGTAATTTCATCGAAAGACGAATCTTCAGGCGTCTGCGACGTATGACTTGATTTGACTATACAGAGGATTTTTCGTGAAAATATTGTGAGAGGGGCTTCTCATAGAAGTAACTAGAGAATGTTTTTCGTGAATCGCTCGTGAAATTTGTGAAGTTGTTTCGTAGTGACACCGGTCTTGTTTTCCCGTTGGCTGTTTCGTATAAAATGGTTTTGTTATACGAAAATAATGGGTGGCCAGTTTTACGAAGATAGGAAATCGAAGGATTCAAAGTTGCGATGTTTCCGCGGATTACACAGGACGCGTCTCTGATTTGATTTCGATCTTTGGCGAGATTTCCTTGGAATCACTCATGGAGTTTTACCGAAGGTTATTTGGTTATGATCTAGTCATGAGAATGTTTTTTCAATGCTTTTCTGTGACTCACTAGGTTCAACGAACTCCGAAAGCAATGCTTTGGTGCTTAAAGATTTCTTGTATATTTTTTTTTACTTTTATACGAAAATCGTTTTATTAAGTCGAAAAGGTCTTCCAGACTTTGGTCAATCATTGAGTTTTAGTTTGATATTGGTACAGGTTTTCTTCACGCATGATCGCGATAAGAGATGCTGTATAGTCCTCGAGATTCTGTTCGTGATGGTATAGATATGTTGCTATCATTTAGACAAATCTTAGATTGTCGTTTGCCTTTGTGGGACGATTTTAATGAGTAATTGGAATGCTTAAGTGTTTTTCTGCCTGTTGTTGCGAGAGTTTGCTTTGTCAAAAGCATTTTCTTGAGGCCGAGGAAAAATTTTTTTCTTGAAGTGTGGGAGTATACCAGTATAGTATATGTACCTACTCTCCCTTTTTTACAAAATAAAACTGTTGAACCGATATTTTGAAAGGTTGTGTACGCTTTTTCTTTCAAGGATTGGGATGATTGACAATCTGGGTCGGCTTAAAGATGACGCCAGGATTGCGACTTGGTGGTTTTCAGGTTCACGACTTGGAATATGTCGGTTTTTTTAATGAAAATTACTAGGAATAAATCGGTTTTAAGAAGATTTTCGTGTCTCAAGTTCTCTCTTTCTTTAGGAAGTGAGCTAAGTATGCGTGGCGATTGTTTCTCGATTTTGCGAGAGTTTAAATCGGTTAGCAAGATCCGCCTGAACAGTTTAGGGAACAATAGATCGAGAAGGAAAAATCACCTAAGACTTAGTTCGCTAGACTATCCACCTAGATTCCAAGTTTCCTAAAGTTTATGGAAATTTCCAAAGCGTTCTTAGTTCTTTGTACCATCCTACGAAAATTCCAAGTCGGACATACCTTAGTTTTCTCGAAGATTCGAATTTGCCTCTTCTCCGTTTTGTTTGCTCATTTCCCCTTCCTCTTCTCGTGTCTCCACGCCCTTTTCGATATTGGTGTTTGTCCTTTACATTTATCTTCCGAACTTGAATTTTATTCGCTCCTTTGATATGACGTCAATCTTTATAAAAAGGTTCAAATTACTGGTATAGTCGAGGCGGCTAAGGTTTTAAGTTAATCGTTACCGTTTTATACGATCAATTTGAATACATACGAAAAACAAGTCTTTGAGGTTTGTATTGTAAAGTTCCAGTGGTAACTCCAATAGAGACGGAACAAGAGGCGTTCCGATCGAGATTTGAAGGAGAACGCAAAGAAGGAGGCAAGGACGAGTAAGATGCTCAAGAGGACTAGTAGGATACCCAAGAGGGAGAGTAAGAGAAAGCCGAGGAGTTTAGGCGAGTCTTACTTGTTTTCATCGTAAAATCTCAAGGGAAACTACGATTGAGACGAAACAAAAAGCGTTTCGATCGAGATTTGGATGAGAACACAAAGGAGGAGCCCTTGGGGCTGGTCCAACTCGCCAAAATCGCGAGTTGTATTGTGTGTAGGATTCAATTCGCCACTTTGGCGAGTTGGATAGTGCGTTCAACTCCAGTCTTGATGGTAGGTTGATGTGATCATTTCGTAAACGCTGTCAATTTTATTCTTATAAAACTCGCATCATCAGATATTGACTGGTGTCACTTTGCGAACGCTGTTCCATAAAACATTTTTGAGTTTAATTTTACGAAAGCTGGTTCGGAAAATGTTGTCGAACTTTAATTTTACGAAAGTTTTTTCGTGAAGATTTAGACGACAAATGTGGAAAATTTGCGGAATACGTTACTTTCGAAGAGACATCTGAATTTTTACGAAATCTTAGGTTTCACAAAACATTTTAGTGGTGAGTGCTACGATCTTACGTTTCGCTTCGTTTAGTCCTTATTAACCATTTTAGATTTCGAGCGGCTTCAGAAAAGTCAACTTTGTATCTCCGAAATTTATCCGGAAGAAGTATAGCCATGGGGGGATTGTCAACCCGATTTGCTGTTCTTCGTTTTTTGTGAGTAATCTGAAAGTTATACGGAAGAAGTACAGCGAGTGTTGTGTAACTGATTTGTTGTGCTTCTTTTTCCGCAAGTAATCTAGGCTTTTCGCGCAGTTTTGAAGAGAGCAAATATTATTTTTCCGAAATGTTCTTCGGAATTGATCCCTTGCGGGCCAGATTTCTCCAACTCGGTAACGAGACAAATTTTTGATAGATTTTATCGTTGCCCTTTCTGTTTAGCAAGAGAAATCGCGAACTCGTTTCGGTGCTCTTCTATGGCGAAAAGTTGCGACTAGGTTTTCTATTTTCTCGAGCACTGCAACGTTTGCTTAAGTGTTGGCCTTAGGAGCTTTCAGTGCTTCGAGTTTGTCTATCATATATCCAACATCGTTTTGATCAAGCGCTTTGCGGCTGTGAGTAAGAGTAATCCGACCCCTTCCTCCTTCTATCGCCAAACTGTGGGGACCTAAATTCACACCGTCGATTTCCGTTTAAATTAGGAAAGCTAGGAAATCCCTAATTTCCCAGAGATCCGGATTCTCTGAAAGAGCCAACAACAAGTGATCAAATAATCAGACAATAAATCGAGTATAGAAAAAGTAGATCTTTATTCCGAATTTGCGTATGAACGTTCAAGAGACAAAAGCATACAGAAGCTTGTCTGGAAACGGGATTACAAAGGAAATCGCATGAGAACAGCAATAAAATGAGACTAAGTTTATCAGAAGTACCACCTTTGTCAAGAAAAAACCTATGTGGCCGCAACTCGCTTAGCAATAGACGAAAAAGACGAAAAAGGTTTGGAAGATTGGGACTGGACCATACGAAAGGCTGCCTACGTACCCCTTTCGAGGATCAAGTCGGACGTAGTTCAATTAGAAAGATTTGAACAAGAGATCAAACTGCCTGGGAGAATTCGTCTAGTATGAATGCAAGTCATAGAAACAAGCATGTCGAGAATAATGCACAGGGTTTCTAAGTGCAAAGAGTTCTAGAGTTTGAAATTGTCTAGGTTTCAACTCCTCTAGAGTTTAAAAATCGTTCCCCCTTTGCATCTTCAACCACGACGTCCTTATATACTCCTCCTAAAGGCGGTTTTCTCTTTCCATTTCTGCCCTTGATCGAGTTTATCGTTTCGCGGAAATATTCTATTTCTCCCCGATCTTCATGTTTATCTTTGGAAACTTCACATTTATCCTCCGGACTTGACATTTATCTTTTCCTGCATAATAAAAGATAAACCGTCATATTAATTGGGCTTGATTTCGTACAAAATAGAGAGTGTGCTTTTAGCTTTGTTCTGGACCCTTTCAGACTGTTTTACGACTTAAGCGTTTTTACGATTTTATTGAAATAGCGCTTTTAAGAAACGACGCCGATTTCCGAAGAAAATTCGAATTTCTGGTATTGTGGAGGCAGTTCAAGGTGTTGAGTCAACCGTTGCCATTTTATACAATCAATTCGAATTTCATAAACGGAAACAAGTTCTTGCGGTTTTTCTCGTAAGGTTATGATGTTGACTTCGATCGAGATGGAACAAGAGCAAGTTTGATCCGACTCCCAAGGAAAAAGCTATGAGATGGGATGAAGATGGATTGGGCAATCCAACTCGCCATTTTGGCGAGTTGGGAGTGTTCTAACTCGCCAAAATGGGGATTTGGCCATGTTTCTCAGTCCAATTCGCCATTTTGGCGAGTTGGCCATGCTTCTCAGTCCAACTCGCCAAAATGTCGAGTTGGCTATCTTGCTGGGTCCAACTCGCCAAAATGGCGAGTTGGCTGGCTTGCTTGGCCTGATTCGTTCGACCGGTGACCCTGTCTGTGCGTTCGAACAATTGAACCTTTGTACTTGTTCTTTTGTCCGAGGCTTAGAGTAATCTTTTTCGAGGTCTTATCATCTGATTTCTTTTCGGAATTGATTTGAAACTCGATTTAGGTTTCTCGCGCTCCTTTTATCTCTTTTTCAAAGAGGATATTTTCCGAGGATTTTCAGGCATTGATTCCGTTGTAACCAATTTTGTCCCCAACAAGGTCAAACCAAACCTTCACGCCAAGCGTGAAAACACATCTCTAACACGTTTTTATAACATAAAAATTTTACTCGAAAGAAAAATCAAGTCTTTAGTGCCGTTAGATGTTGCAGACACTCGAAGAACAAGATTTTGACGTAAAATATCTTCCTATATGAAAGTTCTGTCTCGGAAAATCAAACAGTCATACACACTAACATATTTTCAAACACACATCATTTCTGAAGGCTCAAACTCAAACGATAACACTTACCATTCCGTTTGTTGCTGATGACAACAAACAAACTCCAACGTCCTAAACAATCGACACAACGATAATAGCGCGCTATAAAAGAAATCTGAAATTTTGGTAAGCACTTCCAGATGACTTCGAAATTGTCTCTGGAGATATGATTGGTTCTCGATCGATGCAAGTCACATAAGCCAAAAACTTTTTTCAGACTTCAATATTGAGACGGAATCAGGTTGAAACCGCAATAGGTGATTTAAGCTGAAACATTCATCGCAAACTCAAAACCGATAGTAAGCCTAGGTCTTGCCCTAAACCCATCAAACTGGTCTTACACATTCCAAGGCATGGTATCAACAGATCGATACGAGATTCCAAAATATGACCCTTGGCTTATATTTGTATGTTTATGAGACTCTGCGAACTAAAAGCCTTCAAGTATTCCCATCTTACACAACGACAAGTATAAAGATCTGCTGAGCGTTAGAAATGAGATGACAACTCACACTCTTTCTCTCATCTCCGCGTATGGACACGCTGTACATTTTTAAAAGGAGATAACCCACGACTTCATAAATCTGAAACAAACAGCCTACAAGGCAAGTGTCGAGGCCGACAAAGGTCCAATATAAAATGCCATCAGCAGCAACATGCTTGAAAATCTCCACACGACACATAACTAGACCGTAAAGGTCTCAATGAAAAACAAGGTCCTAAGAACTTTAACTCCAAGACAAACTACGAAAGGCTTGATCCCTTCAACAAGGGTACGTAGGCAGTCTTCAGAAGGCGTATCCCCAATCTTATCACATTCCATTCTTATTAGGAGAAAAGAGTGAGCAACCACTTCAACTTTCAAAGAAAAAAAACTTGTTTCACCAACGGAACTTTTTAGCCATTGATTCCACCTAACACGCCTATCACTGCCTAGCAAGAAATTACACGTAAAATATTATGAGCTGGGGGCTAACTGTTGGGATCAAAATCAGTGATGAAAAAATCAACGGCCAACATCCTCTGAGAAATTGTGATTTAAGAAAGTAAGAGCTAGATATATTTTAGAAACTATACGGCATAATCTAAACCAAATTTGCACAAGGATACAAGAATGAAATTCTTATATTGCATCCCTAACAAGGAATAAAATAATTTCTATCTAAGCATGAAAATATCGGAAAAACGTTTTTGTGAAAATTTTTGTGATAAATGATGATTCTTACAAAAAAATCTTCCGTCAAACATCGGAAAGTCCGCGGAAAAACATCATCAATGAGATAATCTTCCTTAAAACATTTACGGAATAGCTCTCATAAAACAAACGAAATGGTTCAAAAAGTACACTGAGCAATCAACAAAGGCAACGACACACCTACCGTCCGTCCATCTCGCCGGATGGCGTGACCATGCTCCTCAGATCGTTTCACCTGATGGCGACACCGTGCTCCCTCGCTCGTCTCGCCTAGTGGCGACATCCTTCTCCTCCCACCATGTCGTCTCATGACGACACAAGAACCTCTGTCATGTGGCCTAGTGGTGACACCACACCCTCTGCTCTATGTCTCCTAATGGCAACACCACTCTCCTCCAACCATGTCTCCTAGTTGCGACACAACTCTCCTCCAAAAATGTCGCCTACTACGACAACACTCTCCTCCAACCATGTTGCCTAGTGGCGTGACTATTTTTCCTCACTCCATCAACCCTAGTGGCGAGACCACGCTCCTCCGACCAGCTAGCCCAATGGTGATATACCATGATTTTGACCCACTTTTAGGCATGGTATATTGGTATTTTAGGATATATTCTATCCATTCTTGGGTCTATATTGTATATTTATAGGTTCAGGAGCTAATGGAAAAAAGATGATGATTTTGGAGCATTTTGGAGATTACATTCGAGAAGGACCATATCGACTACTCGAGGTCGACAAGGAGAGACGCGCGTCGATCATTGTACACTCAGTACTATCGATAGACACTTAGCCGCAGATGCCCGCATTTGGTCACAGCCGACTTGAAGCCCAAGACACCATCTATTTACCATAATGCCCCTGACGTGTTTTAACCTAATTATTCTAATATTTAAGTCTTGTCTATGTGTTTTGGCAGACAACGGTTTTTCTAATATAGCTTTTTAGTTTCATAGTTTTGGTAAGAGAGAGAGTTATCAAATCTGAGAGCGTTCTTGAACACCATTTATTTATCTATTCTATTTACAGAGCTTTCTATGATTTTCTCTATTTCTTACTAGGCTATGTCTGACTAGACACCTTTGTTAGATTTAGGGTTCAGATAGGTATGATGGATTAGCCCAAAATATGATTACCTGAGCATGTGATATTCATCTTAGAAGATCATGCTTAATGCTTGTGTAGGAGTAACCTACACATGAATACAAAGATTTATCCTTGGATCTATCTTCTTTGAGCAAGTAGTTTACCTGGAACAAGCAACAGCTGACTGGGTGATTGTTTGGTGAACTATATTCAACCTACGATCGGTAAAGCTTACTAGTAGCCCATCGATCGATACTCCTATAGAGTGATCGATCGATTGAGGCGGGGTAAATGACAATCGATACATGGGACAACATATCGATCGATACATGCAACATCAAGTCGGTCGATACATGCGACAGCATATCGATCCATACATACGACATCAAGTCGATCGATACATGCGACAGCATATCAATCGATACCTTAATCTATGACTCTCCAGGGGTGTGTTCATTGGTTCTAGTTATTAGATGGTCGCAACGACAGTTGGGCTATTGCTTAGTTGGGTTCTTTATTATCATGCAAACATCCCACATAGGAATCATACCTCTATAAACCTGATAACCTGAATAGTAACCTTAGATCTAACTCTTTTAAATTATACTAGTTAACCCATCCAATCATCTTGTGTAATTGTCCTGTTCAAACCAGTTAACTTGTTTACATTTATTTTCACTGCAATAATAATCTTCAGCCTAGCTTAGTTATAATAAGATATATTGATTCCTCAGCTCCTTATGGATTCGATCCTTAAGTACTACAGTTGACCTCTTTTGATGAGAGTAATATTGCTATAGGGTCACTGATAAATTTTTTTTCTTACTTTTCTTTTCAGGTGCATGCCCAGCATAACCAGAAGCAAGGAAAACAAGGAATTATTATCTGCTGACCCCGCTGCTTTGGAACGTTCAATCCGCAAACAGATCCGTTCTGCATCGATCGATACACATGCCTGTGCATCGACCGATTCTCATCGCCAACTGTCTACCGAGTTTCAGTCATCCCGACCGATACTAGTTCACCGACATCGATCGATCTCACTCTGACATCGATCGATACTATTCCATCCACATCGACCGATAATTTTCAGTACCCATCGACTCACATCTTTCATCCGACATCGAGCGATACTGCATCTCGCGCATCGGTCGATACTGAGAACATGGTCGCGACTTTGATACTCTGAGCGGACGAACATGGAAACCTGCGTGACCAAGATGGTCACCTGCGTAATGCAGCAGGTCAAAATATTAATGATCAGGGGATCGCAAATCCCTGATCTAGAAGCTGAAGCTGAAGCTGCTGCAGCTGCTGCTCAAGCTGCAGAAGAGGCACCAGAAACAGATCACTGGCTGACTAGAACCGTCCAGATCAATACTATGCCAACAGATCTGCAATCCACCCTCCAGAGATTCAGAGGACTGATTTTGAGGTGAAGCCTATCTACTACACACTTGTAGGACATATACCCTACAGTAGAGCACCTAACGAGCATCCTATGGACCATCTAGAGAGGTACGAGGATCTCATATCAGTTGTCAAAACCAATGGAGTACCAGCTGATTACCTACTTTGCAAGCTTTTCAAGCACTCTCTTACTTGAGAAGCTTTACAATGGCGTAAGCAACTATCACCAAGATCTCTTACATCCTGGAACGACATCAAGAATGCTTTCTTGATCAACTTCTTTGATGAAGCACGCGCAGAAGACTTGAGAACTAAGATTGCTACCTTTAAGAATAACCTTTCAGACGCTGTTGGGTCCATTTCAAGACCTATCAGAGAGATTACCCACACCATGGATTCAACCAAGTGCAGCTACTAAGCACTTTCTTCAGAGGATTAGATCTGGTCTACCAGACAGCTCTAGATACAGCTAGTGAAGGAAACTTCAACACCAAGAATACATAAGAGGCTGTGAGACTTATTGAGAACTTGGCAACTAGCAACAGTACCAAGAACACTGACTATGAGAGGAGAAAAGCGGCCAATGCCTTAGGAATATAGCAGTTGGACGAGATGCAAACCAAGCTAGACAACTTTAAGAAGCAAGTCAGTTTTGCTGAAGATGTAGAAGCTGTAGAAACTGATGAGGAAGAGGATATGAACTACATAGGAGGATTCTAGAGATATGGGAATCAGAATCAGAATCAGAACAAGAACTTGTAAGGCAACAGTCAGAGGAGTAATTTCAATCGGAATTCACAGTACCAGAAACCTTTCAGCAACAACAACTACAACAGCAACAAGAACCTCGCAAATTCTTTCTACCAGAATCCACCACCACCTATTCAGGAAAGAAAGTTTGGAACTATGCTTGACTCAGTTCTAAAGGATCAACAGAAGCTTATAGTGGATTTCAATGGGAAGTTAGATGCTGTTTACAATAGCTTGACCTCAAAGTTTGACACTTTGAGCACTCATGTGAAGAAATTGGAGACACAAGTGGTTCAGACTTCTGAAGCTATCAAGAGACAAGAAGCTTTCATCAAAGCCAGAGAAGAAGATCTCATCAGACACCACATCAATGCTATTGTGGTAAATGATTTCTGGGTAGTGGATGAATATGGGAACCCCCATAAGAAGGTTGTTGGAGCAGGCGATGCTATGAATATCGACACCCATCGATCGATAGAAGATGAACACGATCGATCGACATGGGAAGAAGACTACCGTTCGATGTTTGAAGTACGAAATCGATCGACAGAGTCCACCAGATCTATGGCTACGAGCAACCCAGTTCAGATGAAGAGTTCACAGAGAAACACCCAAACCCACTCAACCCTTTCGCCGATCGATCCGAAGAGGAAGAAATCGATCATCCTACTTCTACTGCCATCGATCGACACGACACTACTTTCATCGATCGATGCAAAGTTCCTAAACCACGAGCGCAATTACCAAAGATCGACACGACTAAGATCGATGCACTCAAACCCCGACCAAAACCTTCAGATAACCAATCAGAAGAGGTTGAGGATACATCAGAGCCCATGGAGATAGAAAAGGAAACTGCAAGGAGGACCTTAAGAAAAAGGAAAGAGAAGATTCCCAAGCACCTTAAAAGAGAGGCTAACCTAAAAGAGTTGGAGAACTTCAAGAAGAGAGTTTTGAAGATCCCAATAGACAGACCCTTTGAAGAAGCTTACTTCACACACAGATTGTGGATGTTCTTCAGAGAGACTAGAGTTACAGAGGCTGATATTGAAAAGATGTTCGACCAAGTCAGAGATGAGCTGAAGAACAAGTTTACCGTGAAGAAGAAGAGTGATCCAGGGGAATTTATTATTCCATGCCGCATCAAGGGCATCGAAATAACCCGTGAACTATGTGATACATGATCATCAGCCAGCATCATACCCAAGGTTATAGCAGATCATCTAGGTCTGAAGATAGAACCTACAAAGGAATTCTTTTGCTTTGTAATTTGTTCAAGGAAGAGCTCATTGGGAGTCACCAAAGACCTTGAGGTACAGATTGGCAATGACTTAGACAGGAGGTTACAAGTCATTAAAGATGACTTAGCAGATATGCACCAGAGATGGACTAAATCAGATGATGCCACAAGAAGCTTCACTGCAACTCAGTCCACAGAAGAAGGAGATGTTTGCCCACCAGCAAACAACTGCTCTTACCATAACTAAGTCACCCAACCTCCAAAGTCAAGCTAAATGACTATAACAAATCGCTGAGTGGGAGGTAACCCACTATTAGGTATTTTTATTACTATTACTGGTGTTTACTACTTATTTTCGTGTTTATTTATGCAGGTCTATAAAAATATTTAAAAAGGATCCAAGTAGACGTTTCCTTTCTCTATCGACCGACGCGACTAAGTTGACATCGATCGACATCTCTACATCCGCCACGATCGACAATCTTTCATCTACATCGATCGATATGGTATCGTTCAGGTATAACGTTCTCACTTGTTCAATTCATTACTTATACTTATATTTTTATAAACTCATACTGTTTTACACTGGGGACATTGTAATTTAAGTCTGGGGGATTACTAATAATTATCTATTATTTTGATTTTTTGTAAAAAAAATTTCAAAAAGTTTTTATGGAGTCAAGAAGGGGACGATTATCTTATTAGCTTATCATATTCTAGACCAGTTTTAGATTTACTGATTACAGAAGTGCTAGAGATACTAAAGTGGATCAACTTGACTACTATGTTTGCACTTACTGAGATTGTTCAAATGAACCAAAGCTGACCTCCAAACTAATATTGACATCACCTGCTTGTCTTGGGGCTTGGTATACATGGGATCGGATTCTTCAAACAGTCTGGAAGGTAAAGTCTTGAATAATTACATCTTTCTCTCTCAATTTTGAATTCTTAGGATAGAGAAGATTAGAATAGAGTATTAAAAAAAAAAAATCGAAAAAGAAAAAAAAAAAAAAGAAAAAAA
Organism: Raphanus sativus; assembly: GCF_000801105.2. NCBI lineage: Eukaryota > Viridiplantae > Streptophyta > Magnoliopsida > Brassicales > Brassicaceae > Raphanus > Raphanus sativus. The sequence goes on along the minus strand of NC_079514.1, from coordinate 23,515,657 downwards.
AAGAAAAAAAAATATATATTTAGATTTTATTAGGAAAAGAATACGAACATGACTTGGTGGCAACAACCATTAAGGCTTGATTCACAAGAATTGTATAGGTAAAGGATTTGAACATGACTTGGTGGCTATAACCATTAAGGCTTGCTTCATATAAATCCTAGGATATAGGTCAAAAAGAAGTGAACAGGATTTGGTGGCTAAAACCATTAAAGCTTGATTCATGGAAGCATGTCCAATTTTGGTCAATAAATTGATTGAGAGATCTAGAAATTAGAAGAGAGAAAGAATATGAACTACTGTTTACCTGCAGGTCCAGATACTTGTTTGATCATCCTTGCATCTTGTGATCGATACTCTCAAGGTAAAGCTACACTTTTATTTTATGCAAAAAATGAGGTTTAGTAGAAGAACTTTTAGACATGGTTGGTTAAGTTGCTGGCTAGCAGAATTTCGTTGCTAGACTAGGATATTGTATAGTGCACTTTTGTGATTGGGATGTCTATAATTTGGATTGCACTACTACAGAGATACAATTTTAAATGATAGACATATTGAGTCCCTGCTGGTTTCAAACCTTTTCCAAGACTACCAGTTGTTTTTGCTTGAGGACAAGCAAAATGTTAAGTCTGGGGGAGTTGATATACCATGATTTTGACCCACTTTTAGGCATGGTATATTGGTATTTTAGGATATATTCTATCCATTCTTGGGTCTATATTGCATATTTATAGGTTCAGGTTCTCTTGGAAGAAAGATGATAATTTTGGAGCATTTTGGAGCTTTTTGTAGTTTACACCCGAGAAGGACCGTATCGACCACTCGAGGTCGACAAGGAGAGACGCGCGTCGATCGATGTACACTCAGTACTATCGATCGACACTCAGCCGCAGAAGCCCGCATTTGGTCACAGCCGACTTGAAGCCCAAGACACCATCTATTTACCATAATGCCCCTGGCGTGTTTTAACCTAATTATTCTAATATTTAAAGTCTTGCCTATGTGTTTTGGCAGACAACGGTTTTTCTAATATAGCTTTTTATTTTCATAGTTTTGGTGAGAGAGAGTCATCAAATCAGAGAGCGTTTTTGAACATCATTTATTTATCTATTCTATTTACAGAGCTTTCTATGATTTTGTCTATGTCTTACTTGGCTATGTCTGAGTAGACACCTTTGTTAGATTTAGATTCAAATAGGTATGAGGGATTAGCCCAAAATATGATTACCTGAGCATGTGATATTCATCTTAAAAGATCATGCTTAATGCTTGTGTAGGAGTAGCTAACCTACACATGAATACAAAGATTTATCCTTGATCTATCTTCTTTGAGCCACCAGTTTACCTGCGACAGCTGACTGGGTGATTGTTTGGTGAACTGTATTCAACCTACGATCGGTAAAGCTTACTAGTAGCGCATCGATCGATACTCCTATAGAGTGATTGATCGATAGCCGCGGGGTAAATGACAATCGATACATGCGACAGCATATCGATCGATACATGCGACAGCAAGTCGATCGATACATGCGACAGCATATCGATTGATACCTTAATCTATGACTCGCCAGGGGTGTGTTCATCGGTTCTAGTTAATAGATGGTCGCAATGAAAATTAGGCTATTGCTTAGTTGGGTTCTTTAATATCATGCAAGCATCTCACATAGGAATTATACCTCTATAATCCTGATAACCTGAATAGTAACCTTAGATCTAACTATTTTAAATCATACTAGTTAACCCATCCAATCATCTTGACTAATTGTCCTGCTCAAACCAGTTTCCTTGTTTACATTTATTTTCACTGCAATAATAATCTTCAGCCTAGCTTAGTTATAATAAGATCTATTAATTCCTCAGCTCCTTGTGGATTCGATCCCTAAGTACTACAATTGACCTCTTTTGATGAGAGTAATATTGATATAGGGTAATTTGAGCAAGTATTAAATGGCGACACCATGCTCATCCGCCCTTCTCTCCCTCCTAGCTAATTCATAGTTCTCTCCTTTGATTCTCGATTGAAATGTCTCTTGTTTCGTCTCGATTGGAGCTTCCGTTGAAATTTTACAATAAAATAGCAAAGAATTGTTATATAGATTATATGATTGGTTTCCATCATCCCAAAGAACCAACGATATGGGAACCAACATCGTACAAAATGTGATTTCTCCGAAAAAAACTATTAAAACGTTTGAAGTCAAAAATGGTCGGAAAAGGTCTAAAGCGCAACAATAGCTCACTTACCACTGAAGACGAGAATAGGACCTGACTACAATGACGGTTTATTTGATTTTCACAGACGGTAAATGGAAAGGAAGATAAATGTAAAGTTTCCAGGAAAAAAATAAAAATCGAAAGGATAAAGAAGATTTCCGCAAAGAGGTAAACTCGAATCAGAGGCCAAAAAGGAAGGACGACTGACCTTGGAGGCATATATAAAGGGAACGAAGGCGAGGAGTGGAGGATGATTCTTTAGACTCTTAGAACTCTTGCACTTAGAATCCGTATGCATTATTCTCAACTTCTTGGTTTTCTTTGTCTTTCACTCGATTACCAGATGAACTCGCACATGAAGTTCAATCTCTTGTTTAAATCTTTCTGATTGAACTACGTTCGAGTTAATCCTTCAAAGGGGTACGTAGCCAGCCTTTCATAAGGTTCTGTCTGAAATCAACAAAACCTTTTCCGTATCTTCTTCGTCTTTTTCTATCGAACTACGACTCAACAAGGTTTAAGGTTTTAGGTGGCTAGAACTAGAGAACTCGCTGACAGCTCTTGCGGCCGAAGCATTTATAATCTTTTGTAATGATCGCAACGCTCTTACATGGATTCGAAATAATGATCCACTTTTTCTAAATTCGTTTTGTTATCTTTCTATGTTTTCCGCATTTATTTGGTCACTTGTCGTTGGCTCTCGCAGAGAATTAGGACCTCAAGGAAATTGGTAAGGTATTCTTTTCTTTCCTCAGTTCATTGAAATCGAAAGTGCGAATTTTGGTTCCCACAATACCTAGTCAACTAGGATAATACATGTGCCTTGTACATGGTGGATTTTTTGAAAATTATTTAAGAAATATCGTATGAAAAAAATAAAATTTTTATTCTTGATGGAATTAATATTTTTGGTCCTTAACCAGTTTTTTAAAAACTTTTTGTTAATTACATTTTTTTTACTGATAAGTTGATCTCATTTTAAAAATATCTTAGGTCAAAAAACACTTATCACATAAGAACCTAACGTTTAGGCCGAATAAAATCTCAGACGTACTATTTGGTTACAATGAAACTATGTCAGCTCGGTTATCATGATTTAGCAATTTAAAAATTAATTATGTTTATGAAAATTTTACGTTCACGTGTCAATCCTATTTATCTTCAATATTTTTTTTCCTTTTTGTGTTGTTTTTACATTTTCGTTATTGCTCGAATTTATATTCTGGAATATTAATATTTTTGGCCCTTAAACATTTTTTAAAAAAAAACTATTAATTACATAATTTGTTTACTGACGAGCTGATCCTATTTTTAAATATATTTAAGGTCAAAAAATCACTTATTGTATAAGAACATAACAATTAAATCAAAGAATCTTAGGCATACTATTCGGTTACAATGAAACTATGTCAGTTCAGTTTTATATAATGATTTAGCAATTTAAAAGTTAATTATGTTTATGAGAAGTTTATGTTCACATGCTAACCCTATCTATCTTCAATATTTTTTTCTTTTTGTGTCATCTTTTTCGTTTTGGTTCTTGCTTAATATAAATATTGATTTTTGAGTTTATTCTCATTTCGTTCTTTTGTTTTGGACTGAGACTTAGAAAATATTCAAGATTTTAAATTATTAAAGAGATACATACTTAGATTAAGATCCGAGCTTTGTACCAAATAAATATTTTATAATTATTACTTATTTTATGTTTTCTGAATATTATGAAATAATAATAGAATACTTATATATGAAATAACTAAGAAATCAGTTACTATGATGTAATAAATTGTCGTGCACATATAAATCAAATGGCGGCTCTTGTTTATTCGCAATCATTTTAGGAAAAATAAATCAAAACAATCAATCTTATCTATTGTATATGATATATAATTAAATTAAAATGATATTAACATAGACATGCATCCGTATCCGGACCCGGCCCAAAAAACCCGAACTGAAATAACAAAATACCCGAACAGATATTGATTTAGGACAAATTGGATATCCGAACCCGAACGGGTAATATCCAAACCCGAATGGATGTCCAAAAATAACTGAACATATGTATACTTACCCATATGTTTCATGTTTACATCTCTATTTTTATTTAAAATATTTATATTAATGTTACACATACTTCAAGATCATATGGTATACATATAATTACAGATAAAATGATTTTTTCACTCGATTAAAATGCATGTCAAACTTTTGTTTCATGTATTACCCAAAGTTACATTCAAAATTTTTAAAAAATAGCCAAATTAATATTTGTTAGTTTTTGAAATGTTATCTCCAAATCTATCAATCACTCAATCTATTAAAAATGAAAAACAAATCAGTTAAGTGAAATCTATATTTTAAAATAGAATAAATTTTAAAATGAAAAAAAAAATATTTTTTTCTTTCAAAATCTAAATATCTCAACCCAACCCGAACTAACTGAACCCGAAATAAAAATATATGAACCCGACCCGAAGTATAAAAATACCCGAATGGGTTCTATACCCCTATACCAAAATACCCAGAAATCCAAAATACCCGATCTGAACCTTAACGGGTATCCGAACGCCAACCCCTAACATGTAGTATACTTTTAATATGGATATTTGTTAAATGTGGTTTCAACTCATATGATTTTATGATTATTTGCATGCTTAAATGCGACAGTTGGAAAATTGGACTTAGTCACGATTGGACTCGCAGCGAGAGCTGGATATCTTTGCATTAGAATTCGAGTTCTAGGATTTTTATTCACATAACTGTAACTTCTATCTCATTATAATTTTGATTGTCTGAAACCCTAGATTTAGCTATTTGTTCTTTTATTCTTACAACCAACAACAAACCAACTGATTTGCTTTATTTTCTGCTTATTAATTGATTGTATAGCTTAATCGTGATAAAATTGAGTTTATTGTGTACCCATACTTCCTGTGGATTCGATCATAAGTACTACGATTGAACATTTTATTTGAGAGAATAAAGTTGCTCATAGGGTAATTTGACTGATATCACATTTGGCTCCCTTGCCGAGGAGCATTGGATTCGCCATTAGACTCAATTTGTTTGATTGAGTCTAGGTTATTTTTCTTTTCTTATTATTTAAGAAAAAAAAGTTTTTTTGGTTTTTCAGGTACACGCCCAGCAGTACCATAAGACAACAAGAAAAAAAAGCTCATATTTTTAGATCCGGCACGTTTGGAACGTTAATACCAATGGTTCTTCGTCGACTGATACTTGTGAGCGAGCAACGATTGACACTACTAAACCTGAATCAATCGATACCAATCCGCGAGCAAACCAGGTTGTGACTGTTGTGCTGATATATGTTAGAGAATGGAGACATGCATGATTAGTGTTGGACTCAATTTTGGATATTTCCTTAACGGGCCGAGAAAAGAGAATGGGCCGAGTATGTAAGAGCCCACGGTAGGTATTCGAGATCAGAAAAAGAGTCATCGAGATCTCGGGGATCGTGGGGTCGGTTGCGTGCGAGTAAATGAGGATGTAACTATAAAAGGGAAGAGAGATCTTGGAAAGAGACATGTCGAAAACCCTAGAGAGAGAGAGCACACTATACACATCGACCTCATTTCACATTGTTTCAAGTCTATTCTTATTCGATCTCATTTGTAGTGTTGAATCTCATTTCCATTCTTTGTAATCGATCTACTACTCAATAAAAGTCCATTTTTTCAACCGATTTTAGACTACATCATTGTGTTCTAAGGATATTGTTGCCTACATCCTTTTTTATTCCCAGTTTACATTACAAACACTATAAAATCTTAGTGTAGATTTTAGGATCTACAATTAGGAGGCTCATTTGTGTAATGCAGCTGTTCAGAGGTTAGATGATCAGAGGGTTGTAATTGTTGATCTTGAATCAGTTGTCGAACAAGCAGCTAATGCTGAGAATGATGCAGTCAGTGCTTTGGCTGTATCTGAGGAGAATGCCCAGACCGCTCGACTCAGAATTTTGGCTGACTATAACCGTCCAGATCAATACTATGCCAATATATTTGCAATTCGTCCTCCTCTTTTTTTAGAAGGATGATTTCGAGCTAAAGCCTGCATACTTCATACTAGTGGGACAAACACATTTCCATGGTATCCTACATGAACATCCTATGGACCTTCTTGAGAGGTTCGAGGATCTAGTTTATGCTATCAAAATCAATGGAATTTATGTGAACTATCTTCTTTGCAGCTCTTTAAGTATTCACTTTCCGGAAATGGTTATTAAAGAATACCTTAAATAACTTCCTAATATTAAAATTTTAATGACCAAAATAAATTTTGTTAAAAAATTAAAAGACATTGGTATTACTATTGTTAACTAATCTACATTTAATGTTTAGATTAAGACTGATTGGTTTAGGATTTAAGGATTCAAATTTAGAATTTAAGTTTTATGATATAAAGTTTAGAATAATACTTAAAAATATTTTTGGAAAAAAATTATGAAGAAATTCCAAAATATTTCAAAAATAAATTTCATTAATAAAATCGATATTAAAGTTTTGGATAAAGCATTGAATATTTTTTTAAATAAAAGATTGTTTTTATTTTTTAGTATTGATTTTTATTTTATTGATTTATATGCATAGTAAAGATACAAAGTACTTGACCTTTTTAATAAAACATACTTTGATCATTTAAGTCATTTTCTTATTTTCTGTGTTATTTTGGTAATAGAAACATTTTTGGTCTTTTTTAAGATGTTCCCTAAAATATCTTCATTTTCAAAAAAAAGTTAATATATATTTCCTTCGTAACCAAAAAGGTAATTTTGTAACAAAATATATAAGTTTAGCGATGAGTTTTGTTGAAATATTTTGAAAACAAGCACCGACAAAATAAAATTATTGTTTTTATTTTATTATTTATACATTGTTCAAAGAAGGTGAGGTACAGCTTCAATATAATAAAAATGGTTGTTGTTTTTTTTTGACGAACATTTAAAAATGGTTGTTTAACTTCCAAAGCAACCAAACTTTGAATTATGTGACATTTGGTGGTGTCAAGTACGTGGGGGGCGTAGAAAGACTACGACTGTTGAATACTTGCGGAAGCAAAGCGTATTCGACAGTCTAACAAAAGTACACGCAGAACTTGAAATTTGATATCCAGTGTTCATATGTAGTTTTTGAGATAAATTGTTATGGGCTGTAAAGATTGTATCTGTACCAGTGACATGATTTTAATTATGTATCTCTGGTCAAACAATTTTAGAATAGTTTTTGTTTAAAAAAAGAGGTACTAATCCTTCTGAATGATAATAGTCGTCTAGTAGCCTACTTATCGGACTATTCAAATAACATTAAAATTTTGACACTATTTCAACTAATCACTTAAAATAGTTTGATATAGATAATTACACATATGTTGACAAAAAATGAAGATAATTACACATATGAGATAAATTAATGTTTTTCTGACTTTAGTCAAGAAGTTATTTGTTCTTTTACTATCTGTCTAATCTTCTTGACTTTTAGTCATCTAGTAGCCTATTTATTGTACTATTTAATAAGTTTAATTTTAATAATGTTTAGGTTTGAATGCTACAAACCGTTTTGCATCGTACTGCAGCTAACAATAATAATTTTTTATATATATTATATATTTATACGTTTTTATAACTGTGAAAAATGCACCGTGTAGCATCATCTATATCCCGAGGATCTTTCTTAAAACAATAAACACAACACTTTTCGTCTAACAACTTTTACTGAAACACAAATTGTCTTACATAAAACCAAACTCAACTTAAAAATTGAAATATCCAATGAAAACTTAAAAGAAATCCGAATATAAAGGTTCAGAAAAATAAAGAAAACTCAAAACGATGGCACCATCCCAACTCCTGCTCCTGCTCCTCTTCGATCATACCTACAAGAAGGAGGGGTGAGTAATTGGGATTACTCAATGAGGGTAAGTTCTAGGAACCTGCGAACTCATCTCAGATCACATAACACATGAAGCACAAGTCATAAGTTAATATCACCTAACAAGCATCTAACAATATTCCCTAGACTCGCTAATCCATGGGTGCTCAATCCAACCGCCCGGACACCCCATGGTCTTCCATGACTTCACCATTTCCCGCTCAAACGACACTCGCCAAACCGGCACTCCATACCAGCACTCGCCAAACCGGCATTCGCCAAACCGGCATTCGCCAAACCGGCACTCGCCAAACCGGCACTCGTCAAACCGGCACTCGCCAAACCGGCACTCGCCAAACCGGCACTCGCCAAACCGGCACTCATTCACATTATTACACAAGCTCATGGATCGTAGCAACATTTCATTCACATGACTTTCATTCTTATCACAACATTTTCATTCTTATCGCACATCTCATTCATTCTAAACACTCAACCGGTTTACCTTTTGATAACCTATCATTTTCTAGGTCATTTCATCACAATCGACAATCATCATACTTTCTTCATAACAACAAGACTCAACAGCTAGATCAAGGTCAACATTAACAAAGGACTAAGCCACAAGGTATTATACAACATGAGAGAAGTTCCCGACCGGGTCCTCACCTTAGTATTTCTCGACGTCGCAGATCCAGATCTAGAAGAAGTACACAGCCGCACAACCACAGATCGGATAGATCTGAAAAGTGTGAGATTTGGGTCTAGAGAATTCCAAAAACGCCGACCTGGTCTGTTCACAACCACCACCACCACCAGTCCGACGCCGGCAAGAAGAGAGGGAGAGACGGCAAAGAAGGAGAGAGAAACGCCCGGTAGAGAGAGAGGAGAGTCACGGAGAGAGAGGAGAGAAGAGAGAGACGGCGGCGCAAGGGGAGAGAAAAAAGAGAGGAGGCTAGGGTTTTCAGGTCTCTTGAAATTTCTGCAGAGCTCTGCTGCAAGTTTGTGATGAGGAGAAGAGAAGGGGCTGCAGTCCTTTTTATAAGAATCTGCAGGGAACCCTAGGTTTCTAGACAAGTGGGCCGTAGAGAGGCCCGTTATCCTTGAAAAAAAATTGGGCCATAAACTGGGATGTTACAATCTCCCCCACTTAATGGAATTCGTCCCCGAATTCCGCGTGTCGAAACCCCAATTCCTAACATCCCATACCAAAGTGACCACCAGCTCGTCATTTGCCTTCTGACGATTCCTATAACATCTTGGCTTACTAACCATATGGTTATTCTTCATCCTTTTATATCTCTTCCATCCTTCTAGTGTCACTGTTTCTTGCGGTTCACCAACTTCACTCATATTCTGCTTACAGTTACGGTGAGACGTACCACTATAGATAACTTCGGAATGTTATCTAAGGTACTTCTACAATCTTTACTCGACCAGTCCTGTAGTGTCGTTGTGAAATCAAAACACCTGTTGTGGTGTACTGCCGGCTTGCCACCTTGCTTCAGCTGCGCTACTCTGATTATCCTTGCTCCCCTTATGCTCACATGTACCACGATCTAGGCATTCCCACATTTGTGGATTCCCCCATCCTAAGGTATCTCTTGGCACAACTTGGCGGAAGCCTTGTGCTCCTCCTAGCCAATATCAGGTTGTTCCCCTGGCTCTGGAATTTCGTTGGTCCTCTTCAACTTTGTTCTTAGCTCTTCCCACTTTCGATCAAGCATACGAGGTCCTGCAACGGCCTCCCTTAGGTTCCTCATACCCGTATCTCTATTAAAGCACAAGTAGCTCGTGTAGTAACCCGTGATAGATTTAACATTCCACATTTATAACCAATATACATCCCCTATGAAATCCATGAAACAACATCCTTCCTCATCCGTTCTATGCATCTTCGTCACCCAAAACAGTCTTCCGGTTCTTGAAATGAAGTGTGTATGGTTGTACTCTGGCTCTAACAGCTTTATAACTTTAGACTCATAAGACTATGGGTTGTTCTAATGGGGTATGGGCAGTTTCTCTCTTCGTCCACTACGATCCCGAAGAACATGCTAGGGTTACACTACTAGAATTAGGTGCACACTAATTCAACTTATCAAATTTGAAATACAAGAAGATACACATAAATACATACCCGATATCGGCTAAGCTCAGCTCGGTCATGATCCCCAACAACATAGACCCTTGACCCTGGTGCTTGTCTCTTGAGTGGTGGTAATATTTCATCTGCTACCCTCACCGTTTGAATTCTACAATGCTTTGCTATATGACCTTGACGTCTGCAGTGAAAACATCTGGTATTTGGTTGTTGTCAAAGCGAGCAATTCCTCTTAAGATGTCCCAACTGCTTGCACCGAAAACACACCTCATGCCAACACTCCTCTTGGTGCTTCTTTCCACATCCTTCACACAACTGTTTAAGTGGAGCTGCAGGTGTTGCACTTAAGTTTTCCCAAGTCCTTTTCACAGTTTTGGTATGCACATTCTTGGCTTGCTTACGCTCTTCTTCCAGTCCAATCTCTTGCTCGGCAACCTTTTCTATCAACTCATTGATGTCTTGATACTCCCGCACATTACAACGGTTCCTGAGCTCAATCCTCATCCCTTTCAAAAAACGCCGAATCAGTTCGCGCTCTCCTAAGTAGCGGCCCGCAAATCTTCTCAAACTATTGAAGTTTTCCCCGTACTCCCTCACATTTCTTGTTTCTTGGTGAATGTCCTGGAATTCACTTTCCATATGATCCATGGCCTCCCGTGGAAAATACTTTTTGTTGAAAGCCTCTAAGAAATCTGCCCAAGTTAGTTCATAGCGTCCTTGCACTGCAACCACGACTCCCTCCCACCATACCAATGCGTCGTCCTTTAGGTAATTGACAGCCAAATCCTTGCGGAACTCGGGCGGGCATCTGGCTGCGTTAAGTTTCTCTCCAACTTCTTTCTCCAATTATTTGCAGTTATAGCATCTGATTTTCCACCAAAGAGTTCTATTTGCATGTCTCTCATATACCGCATCATGTCCAAATACGAGGGTCTTTCTCCTTGCACTCGCACATGTAGTGGTGGAGATGGATGGTTCACGGTGTTTTCCTTCGCTGGTTGTGCGGCGCAAACTCCTATTGGACCACCATTCCCAGGCCTTTGTCCTTGGTAGATCTCTCGGTACATCTGTAACTCCTCCAAAACTGCAACATCCACAACAACTTGTCCCTTGTTCAGAACCCCTCTTGGTGTGTCTCTCAACTCTATCTATACTTCGGTACAACTTCCATTCAAACTTGTAGCACGGGATTCGGCTCTAGTAGCACGCCGAGCTGCTCTTTGGGCGGTTGTCATTGTTGAGGTAACCTTGGCATTCTTTGGTGGAATCCTGATACAAAGAATGGCGCGTCAGATTCTGATTGCAAAAGAGTTCACTAATCTCGTCGAGTAAGCGAGGGGCTTTGGTCTGAATGGTGCCTTAAATTAATCTTTTGAAAATCTTCCTTTCGTAAAATTTTGAAAACACTTTGAAACCCAGATATAAAATACTCTTGATCTACAACTACCCACCCGGGACAGCACCGGCGGGTTTAACCTGGCTCTGATACCAATTGTAGCATCCATATCCCGAGGATCTTTCTTAAAACCATAAACACAACACTTTTCGTCTAACAACTTTTACTGAAGCACAAATTGTCTTACATAAAACCAAACTCAACTTAAAGATTGAAATATCCAATGAAAACTTATAAGAAACCCGAATATAAAGGTTCAGAAAAATAAAGAAAACTCAAAACGATGGCACCATCCCAACTCCTGCTCATGTTCCTCTTCGATCATACCTACAAGAAGGAGGGGTGAGTAATTGGGATTACTCAATGAGGATAATTTCTAGGAACCTACGTCATCTCAGATCACATAACACATGAAGCACAAGTCATAAGTTAATATCACCTAACAAGCATCTAACAATATTCCCTAGACTCGCTAATCCATGGGTGCTCAATCCAACCGCCCGGACACCCCATGGTCTTCCATGACTTCACCATTTCCCGCTCAAACGACACTCGCCAAACCGGCCCTCCATACCAGCACTCGCCAAACCGGCATTCGCCAAACCGGCATTCGCCAAACCGGCACTCGCCAAACCAGCACTCGCCAGACCGGCACTCGCCAGACCGGCACTCGCCAGACCGGCACTCGCCAGACCGGCACTCGCCAGACGGCACTCGCCAGACCGGCACTCGCCAGACCGGCACTCGCCAAACCGGCACTCATTCACATTATTACACAAGCTCATGGATCGTAGCAACATTTCATTCACATGACTTTCATTCTTATCACAACATTTTCATTCTTATCGCACATCTCATTCATTCTAAACACTCAACCGGTTTACCTTTTGATAACCTATCACTTTTCTTGGGCATTTCATCACAATCAACAATCATCATACTTTCTTCATAACAACAAGACTCAACAGCTAGATCTAGGTCAACATTAACAAAGGACTAAGCCACGAGGTATTATACAACATGAGAGAAGTTTCCGACCGGGTCCTCACCTTAGTATTTCTCGACGTCGCAGATCCAGATCTAGAAGAAGTACACAGCCGCACAACCACAGATCGGATAGATCTGAAAAGTGTGAGATTTGGGTCTAGAGAATTCCAAAAACGCCGACCTGGTCTGTTCACAACCACCACCACCACCAGTCCGACGCCGGCAAGAAGAGAGGGAGAGACGGCAAAGAAGGAGAGAGAAACTCCTGGTAGAGAGAGAGGAGAGTCACAGAGAGAGAGGAGAGAAGAGAGAGACGGCGGCGCAGGGGGAGAGAAAAAAGAGAGGAGGCTAGGGTTTTCAGGTCTCTGGAAATTTCTGCAGAGCTCTGCTGCAAGTTTGTGATGAGGAGAAGAGAAGGGGCTGCAGTCCTTTTTATAAGAATCTGCAGGGAACCCTAGGTTTCTAGACAAGTGGGCCGTAGAGAGGCTCGTTATCCTTGAAAAAAAATTGGGCCATAAACTGGTATGTTACACACCGCATATAAACGGTTTATCCTGCACCGCTCAATCCGCAATCACCATTCAAAGCTCTAAACTAATCAGAGATACTATCTGGCTTAGATAATTGCATATGTGACAGAACTTATTGTGTCAGAAAAAATGAGAACCACTAATTTATTAATAACTGATTAGAAGATTAAACACTTTATAATTTAATTTAAATATTTAGATTGGAACATTCTATATTCCAATCTATATGTAAATGCAAGTTTTACATCTAAAATATTAAACAAGAGAAGAGAGAGGAAAGGCATAAAATGATGAAAGTGATTTTTCTATAGTGCATCATTTTAAAGAAAAAAAGTTTAAAAAAAAAAAAAAGTTTATTCCCTATTTTTAGTTTTTTTTTCTTTTTTCGCTATACCAAAACTACTATTTTTGAATATAGTAACAATTCTCTATCACAGGTTAGTAGTAGTACATTATAGTTCTTTCTTCTCGGAAATAACTGGACAGTGTTAATAAACTTTTCAGGAAAAAAGTTAGCTTCGCAAAGGATGTCGAGGTTGTGGATAGCCAGTGAGGAAGATGTGAACTATGTTAATTGTGCTGATATTCAAAATAAAAGATATGGAAATCAAAGTGGAAATAGAAACTTCAATGGCAGTGGTCAAAAAAGTATTACAACAAGAGCTCACAGTACGGAAAACCCTTTTGTGGAAACATAAACTATGTAGCCTCTTCATATAAGAATCCTGCACCAGCACTTCAGAAAGAAAACTAGAATAAATGTCTGATCAGGTTCTTGAGGGACAACAGAAATTGGCAGTGCAGTTCAACGGGAAGATATATGCTATTTACATTTACATGAATGGTGAGTTTGAAGCCCTCAACATTCATGCGAAGAAGCTGAAAACTAAGGTGGTTCAGACTAATGAAGCTGTAGGAGAAATGCAGCATTGATGAAAGGCAAATTAGAGGCTGGATAGAAGCACCCACGTGAGTGACATCGTAGATGATTATTTTTGGCAAGTGGGAAAGCATCAGAAGTTCCAAGGCGAGGACTTTCAAGACGAAAGTTCCATGTCGTTTGGCAGCATGCAGGCTCGACACCATAAGATAAGCATCGATCGACAACCCCTGCAGAATCTGTGGATTCTCGACAAACAACCAGTGTTGATCAACACTATGCATACGTCAATCGACACCCGTCTGCACCTATGACGTAACATGTACAACTACCGAGCATATCGATCGACACCAGCTATATGTTGTTCGAAACCCATCTCAGACATAAGCGAGATCGACGATTGACATCAATCAGCAATCAAATTTTGGTCATCGTCCACTAGAGTATGATGCACCAGGGCCTATTTTTATTCAATGGGCTACGGAGGGACATGCTCTTAATGGGCAGAGGAAGAAGATTAAGGTTCCTAAGCATCTAAGGAGAGAGGTTACTAATAAAGAGTCTTGTGATTTCACAAGAAAGGTACTAAGGATCCTTGAAGATGAACCATTCGATGAGGCTTACTACTCCTACATGTTATGGATGTTTTGCAGGGAGAGAGCAGATAGACAGAAGAGTACATCAAGCGCATGTTCCATCAGCTCAGAGGCAAGATGAAGAAATTGGTTACACTGAAAAAGAGAAGTGACCCAGGGTAGTTCCTTGTACTCTTGTTGGTCACAGCTATCCAAATGCACTGTGTGATACATGTTCTTCACTGAGAATTATGCCAAGGATGATGGCTCGTTAGTTGAATATTTAGATTGAACCTTCAGTGACTCATTCACTTTTGTGCGTGATTTTTCTAAGGTGGATTCAGAAGGAACATTCAAAAGGAACTTTCTCTATAGTTCCAGTGAATTTTCATGTTATGGATATTCAGATAGACTGGGAGAGGCTTTATGGCTACTCTAGGAGCTGTTTGTGACATGCAGACAAATAAGTTTTGTCTAACATCCATTGATTAGAATGTTTTCTATGACCTTGCTCGAGTGATCAAAAGGCACACGTCTTACATTGAGTTGGGTGATGACCCAGGATTTGGGGCAGCAGTTTATTCTGATTCTAGCCGATAGAATGAAGATGACGATGAAGTGTCGATCGACACTCAACCAGCATCGGCCAACACCTCTGCGAATCCACAAAATTTGGACGCTTTAAAACTTGAAGGCGCCACTCCTCCTAGAAGGATGATCTGTGTAATGGCACTAGATGAGTATGGTGTTTACATATATGAATAGGGGAACACACATGCTACAGATGGAAAAATCATCAATATGTCAAAATATAATATGACAGTAATACTTGAGATGGTAGATATTATGGGAGGTTGTTAGCTTAGTTTACCTAAGTATAAAGGATATTTTCAGATGTCCAGAGACTATCATTGTAATAATCCTCCCGAAGGGGTAAAACGGTCAAGATCGATAAAGTTAGAATTTGGAGTCGAGCTTTTAGGAATCAAAGTAGGAGGAGAAATGTTGAGTTTTGATCATATAAAACTCAACATGGTTCAGAGAATATAGAAGATTGGTCAAGCATCAACTTGGTGGTCGAATCGCGGGTGATAAGAGTCGATCGGGAAATTTTGAAGTACGACGTGGTCGAAGAATTGATCGTGGATGAACTATGAGTCGAGTAAGCTGCTCGACTATAGTTAGACAATGTGTTGGATTGATCAGACAGACGTTTTGGAAGCATAAAAATTTTGGAACCAAGACGGGATAAAAGCTCGACGTTTTAGAATCATGACGTTTCTTAACCACGAAGTTTTCCGCGAAATTTCGTATGAGCGGAATATTATTTCAGAGACATTATAAGTCGGAGTCAGGAAGGGAATTAAGCAGGATGGGAAGCAAGCACGACGGGATCAAAGCACAACAGGAAAACCCGAAGTCGGGCTAAAACCCTAATTTCAGTATTGTGGAATTTTTTCAAAGAAGCCGGAGGCTCAGGAAATATTATCTTCAAGTTCAGAATCTTTTGGAATTTATTAAAAATATTCAGAGAATCAGAATGGGAGCAGAAAAATATTCGGGATTGATCGCGGATCGAATATATGCTGGAAAAGCTGAAATCGCACAAATCGACCGATAAGCTCGAGGTGTTATCTACGCATGAGGCCAAGATATGATGTCTATCCCCTAACCAGCTGAGCGTCAACACGAGGAGGAGGTGTAGGCCTGAATGAACCAGTTCCATGCTGTTTGACATGTCGTAGCTCTAGGTGTCCCAGTATCTGCGAGCAGCAAATGCGAGCTGACACCCAGAGGCCCGTGTGTCGCGATGCATGCACTCCAGCCATGCTGAGAGCGATGTAGACGTGGTGGTGTCTCCTGGCATGTAAAGGAATCATGCTGACAGCCATGTGGACGCCCGTGTGTCGCGAGTGGAAGCATGCGGGACGTCACACAGGCGCTTGGATGGTGTAATCTTAATGGCCAGTGTCTTCTATATATACTCAGCACCCCCTGATCGTTTTCATTCATCCCAGACACACCAAAGAAAGTTTAAAACGTAGCTAGAGAGAGAGAGAGAGAGAGAGAGAGAGAGAGAGAGAGAGAGAGAGAGAGAGAGAGAGAGAAGTAGAAAAAGAAAAAAAAGAGGTTCCGAGCTATTTTGAGAGTTTTAGAGCATTTTCGAGATCAGTTATTCTGCGCAGAAGTTCTGAAATACTATCCAACAGTTAGAGGAGGTTCTTTCCGAGTCCTGGTCAGTACATACCAGTCCAATCAAGACGTTGACAATGGGTTTTGGCTAAGCTCTCTTCGATCGACACGCTGCTAAAACATTGTGAATTGGTTTGTTTGAATTCCACTTGGAATTTAGGGTATATCGAGTTGCATATAGAGTAGAATGCTCACGCTGTTGCATGATAGAGTCCTTAGGGTTATTTTCTTTATGAACCGGACTCAGTTTACCCTGGACTAAGCTGAGATATATTGCAATTTAGAATTAGTTAAATAACCTGACTAGGACTAGGATGATCGGATACATTTATGCATAAATTGGTATAGTATGATAAATTATGGCTTAGCTGAATTGGCATAGGTTTGAGATGCATGTCTTGCTCTATTTATTTATTGGTTGAGTAGTTATGGATTAGACTTGCCTTACAGATATTAGGTTGATTGCTTGCTTGGTAGCTGGTAGTGTTGTTGTTGTGCAGGGTTGGAGTTGTTCAGGAGATCTTGGCCATATAGGCCGATTTCCTAGCTAGTGTTGTGTTGTGTACAAGGGTCCTAAGACATATAGGCCGGACTTCTAGTACTAGTAGTTATTGTTGTAGACTCCTTAGTATTGTTGAGTTTTGTGTAGGAGTCTTTTCCTTAGGTCTTTCCTATGGATAGTGTGTAGTGTGTGTGTTGCCGATAGTATGTGCGTAACCCGCCCATACAAGGCTTGTTTAGGGGTGATCAGTGTTTCCTCAGCCTAGTATCTAGCGGGTTCAAGGAAACCCCTTATTTTCTGGATTGGGAAGACTCAAAGGAACGAGGTCATGGCTGATTATTACACGACAGTGTAATGTCAAGCGGTGACCCGATGGATTGTGGGCTGCAGTCGGTTGAAAGTTCCTTCTTTCGGCCTCTGTGGTAGGGATATAGGATATTTCCGATGTTGAGGAAGAACACGAAGTCACCAGGGCCCAAGTTAGAGAATTGTGTTGTGTCTTGTTAGAGTACTGTGTCGAGTTAGTCTTATTTATTGTTTTGTAGAGGGTGTGGAACCCTTGAGTTAGTGCTAGCACCGAGATACGGGGTTAACTTAGATTGAGTCTTGATTATTAGAACTATTAAGGATCCGTTTGATTAGTTGGCCGTGTGGCCAAGTTGTTAGTATTAGATTGAGGTTGAGCATACCGTAGTCGGTGTGGTTTAGGAATTAGCCTTAAGCTTAATTATTGCGCTTAGGCTAGATTGATTTTTATTTTGGGTTCTGGGCTAGCTACATTAGGATTTGGGATAGAGGTAGCCAGCTCACTGAGTGACCTTACGTTTCTCACCCAACTCTTGTTGGCTTTTTTGCAGGAGTTCAGGTTATAGAGGATTGGACGCGTAGGACGCCAGAGTAGTTCTGCAGTGCATTGTGCTACGGTTTGATTCTTAAATGTTTATTTTTCCATTGCGTTTTATTTGAGTTTGGGATCCCTAAAATATAACAAATGTTCTTAAAAGGCTTAGAATTTATTTAAAACTTAACGGGTCCAAGATGATATTGGTTTAGTCCGAACCAACACAGCGTTAGCTCTTGGTACGGGTTGGAAAGCCTTAAGCCGGATATCTCGGCTCTCGCATCGATGACGTGAGCCTTAATCCGGGTACGGGTTGCAAATCCTTAAGCCGGGATTTATCGGGACGTGTTAGTGGATGAATTGGTCTAATTTTCGGAATAATTTTGTGTCTCTGACCGGATCGTCCCTAGCCCGTCATGTAGCGCTTCCGAACTTTGGTAAACAGTTGGTTTGTCGGTCATGTTCATGTTTGATTGTTGGCCGGTGGTCGACATATGCCTAGGATGTGAGATAACAAACTAAGTCCTACATTGGAGAATTAGACAAAGTGAGTCTAATATATAAAGAGATGTCCACCTCTAATAGTACGAGGCCTTTTTAGGTAGGAAACCAAAAGTAAATCCATGAGGGCTTGTCTCTTAGGCCCAAAGTGGACAATATCGTACTAATCGTATAATATAGAGTTGGACATGAGCTTTTATAATCCCAACATAGGACGGTTCGGGGGTGTTACAATCATGACCCTTATTACCCTCCTGAACCTAAGACATATAGGAGATACCAGGTTGAAAACATGACTGATGATATTGTTACAGCTCATGAAAGGATGTTTGATGATTTATGTAGAAGCCTAGATGCAATTTGTTACCATCTGAGAAACAATATTGGATGGTTGAGAAAATGTATGGAAGAACTGGAGTTGAAAGTGGATTCCACTAGTGATATTATTCAGAGACAGCAAGAACACAAAACCAGAAGAGAAAAACCAAAAAAAAGCTTAGCGGACACCTGCTTTGAGATTAGCAAAGAAGATGTTGAGACTTGTATCCTAACAAGTACTCATTTACCTCTATACTAGCTCAAAACCTCCAAAACGTCAAGCTAAAGATTACAAACAAGCTTTGAATGGGAGTAATTTTTAAACTATGTTTTATTTTCATTTATTACTGGTTTTGTGTGTTTATTTAACCAGATAAAAAATCGATGAAGAAGAGTTCCGAACAAGCATCGACTGACATCTCATCAGTGTTGATCGATGGAGTATCACATGTATCGATCGCCACTTAACTGTGTCAATCGACACTCTTATCAGGCGACAGTAAAACTCAATTTCCTTATTAAATTTTTACATTTTATTTATTTATTTCACCAATCTTAGACCGTATAACCTTGGAGACAGTGTTGTTTAAGTCTTTGAGAGGTAGTTACTGATATTTTGCTTTGCTTTGAGTGTCATTTATGTGTTTTGAGTCCATTTATAGAGTCACAAAGGGGATGATGAACTTTTTTTTAATTTTACTAAATATCTAACCAATCTCTAGCATAATTCTTAGATTTACTTACTGCAGGGTGTACTTATTGGAAACACCAAAATTGATCCACCTGCTAGTAATATCCACGCTTGCTGAGAGAGTCTGAAGGAACCAAAGCTGACTTTCAACCTTAATCAACATCATTCGCTTGTTTTGGGGCTTGCTATACATTGGATCGGATTCCTCTTGTAAGTCTGGAAGATAAAAGTATGTGTATTTTTGGTTCCTTTTTCACCTCTCTTCGGCATCTAAGAAAGAAAAAATTGATATGATTTCTTAAGATTTAGACGGTAATGTGCTCAAATTACCCTAGAACAACTCTCTCAAATACAAATCGATTGCAACACTAAGGGATCGAGTCCATAGAGACTCTATTTTCACACAGTAGACTTGAGTTTCAGATTTAGCTAGGTTAAACAATAGAAAGCGATAATTAAAGCAACATATTAAATAGAGGAGTTGTAGATGATAGAATAAGGGCGCTAGATTTAGGATTTCATTCACGTTATCAGAACTCAAATTTATAGATGCTAAGGGTTTGTTCCTAGAATTCGAATTCAGTAAGTAAGATATGCAGCACTTTCTGCGAGTCTAATACGACTTATAAATCCTATATTCTAGTTCTCGCGTACAAATAAGGAATGAGTGTCAATCGATACTACATAATGTTGATCGTTAGTTCTTTAGACAAGCATTAACGGTGCAAATGGATTTGATCACTAAGTTAATTAAACCAGCTCTCACATGCGCTTTATAGCTCAGCATAATTATTATCAGGAGTTGAACCCACTCTCGCAGTTGTCAATTATCCTAAGTTTATGGTTCTAGTTAGCTACTCTAGAATACAAGTATTAGATCAGTTAAGTGAAGGAGTCAATAAATCATCTTAGCAATTCTATATTTCAAAAGTTTATCAAAACCTTAGAAAATCATTAAAACGAATAGATGATCTACTTCAACATGATAGATAAAAGCATAATCATAGAAAGAATATCAAACATCTATTAAAACTAAAGAAGTTCAAAAACAACTGAAGAAGTTCTTCTCTTCTCTACATACTAAAACTAAGGTTAAAAGAATAACCTTCACAATGGCTTAGAAAGCAAATACATATAGGGTTTAGACATGTTCTGGGTCTTCTGTAAATAAGAGAAATTTTGGGGCAAACTTGCAATTCTTGAAATTTAATTAAAATATGTTGGTTTGCTGATTTGGAGGAGAGTCGGCTGTCACCAAACCGCCACATCCTTGGTGTCAGTCAACACTAGTTGATTCTCGACAGCTTCCTCTCGCGAGTCAGACATACCACTATTCAGTAAAACGATCATAATTTTTTTCTCTAGGATCCTGATTGACCTAGATTGGTGGAATTTCAACACTAACTCGAAGCTATATTGTGTGTCAAAATATGGGCTCAACCGCACCGTGGTAAAGCTTATATCCATAGATAAACTTCTGACACGTCTGCGTAGTCCTGCACCTCAAAAAGCTTTGGAATCTCCAAAGTATCCCAAAATGTACCTTAACCTGAAAAGACTCAGAAACAGACTCCAAACACCTATAATAGACTTTATATAGTACTTATACCATGGTGTAAAAGTGGTAAAACCCCTGGTATAGGAAAATTTCCAGCGACCCCAATATTTTGCTTCAGTGGAATGATCACACAAAGCTGGTAACAAGGGAAGAAATTTTTTATATAGCCCCATTATTCGCCAACATTTTGCAGGACTAAAAAGAAAGAAAATAAATATAAAAAAAAAAGAGAAAAAGAGTATAAAAAAAATTAGAGAAGAGAAGAGAGAAGAGAGACGAAAGAGGAAAGGGATCAGAGAAGATTACATGTGTGATCAGATAATTGCTTTAGTAAGAGTCCATGTTTTGAGTGACCAATACTTCCAAGAATAATCTTGCACCTTTATTGCAGAAATGAGGTCAGTAAAGAGGCATGCCAGACGGCATCAGTTGAGCTGTGGGCTGGATGGTATGGTTGCTAAGATGAGGCTAAGTAAATGGAAGTGCATCTAAAGTTGGTACTGATTTGATGTGGGTTGCAACAATGCAGAGGTGATAGTAATAGTTTTAAAGATATGTGAATCCCTGCGTTTTCATATCTCTTTCACATAACTATTCTATATTTTGCTTGAGGGTAAGGAAATGATAAGTCCTATTAATTAGCCATATTATAAATCCTATTTAGAGTCCATTATATGTGTTTGAAGTCTATTTTAAAGTCTTTTCAGGTTTAGGTGTGTTTGGAAGAAATGGCCATTTAGAGCATAAGGATGAGGAAACTCGTAGTTGTTCAAGAATTCAGAAGTCAAAGACGAGATTTAGAAGGTGTGTCGATCGACACCATTTCCTTGGTGTCGCTTGACACCGACGTGAGTAGGCGGACCGACTTGAGTAGGCAGACCGACTCTATTTCATGATCAAGTTCAGCCGAGAAGTTTCGACATATTACAAGATTACCCCTCGCCAACTTTATTCTTAGTATTTATAGATTTTAAGCCATTGTTTAAGCAAGAACACACATTCCTAGAGCTTTATTCCTTCTTTGAAGCTTTTGGATAGAAGATCAAGTCTCAGCGATTAGTTTGCTGAGTTATTTAAACAAGCTCTCGCATGCGCCTAACAGCCTATATTAGCAAAATATATTTCAGATAATTGGCTATTCTCTCTTGGGCCAATTATACTATTATAAAGTTTCTAGTTAGTTACTCTAGAACGCAAGCAATAAGATCAATTATGTGAAGGATCCAACTAAATCACCCTAGCAATTCTATATTTTACAAGTTCATCAAAACCCTAGAAAAACCTTAAATATAACAATTAAACTACTTACACATATAAAACCAAGAGAGAAAGATAAACTAAATGAATTACATTAAAGGATAGATATGAGTGTTAATGCTTGTCTAAAGAAGTAAAGATCGATATTTTGTAGTATCAGTCGACACTCTTCCTTCTTTTCATGCGAGAGCTGGAATATAGGATTTAGATATCTGATTAGACTCGCTGTGAGAAATGGATATCTTACAACTGAATTCAAGTTCTACATCAGTACTTTTATCATACCCTTAGCATTTAAAGATTATAGTTCTAATGGCCTAAATGAAACCCTAAGTCTAGTTTATTTCTCATATTATCTTAAAACCGATTTATTGCTAATATTATTACTTGTCTAGGTTAATCTTGATTTCCTATAGTGTATTGTGTGTCCATGCTTTCTGTAGATTTGATATTTATTTGAGATAGTTTGTTTTAGGGCAGTGGCGGAAGTACATTGAAGGGAGGGGGGTCAACTGACCCCTATGATTTTTTTAGAACTCAAAACTTTGGTTGTATTTTTGCAAGAAAAAATAACAAAATATTGTAAAATTAAACTAGCTTATTGACTCTTCTAATATTTGCTAAAATTCAGTTTGAACCCAATTTTTTTTAAACCAATTCTAGGGTAGTTTAAGCTACATCATGACATGTGGTTTTGTCATGTGGGTGAAATATAGAAAGACTAAAATTTAGTCAAAGGACAATAATAGTTTTACAATAAAGAAGAAGTACATGGGTACTACTTATGGAAGTAAACAAAGTCTAACACCAATACAACTGGAATCTGAAACTTTGATTTGGGTTATGAGAATTTAAAATTATCCGGTGTTCTGATATAGTATTGTAGCAATTGTTATGAACTGTGAAGACTGTGATTACACCAATAAAGCTAATTTCTCTTCTTTTTTATCTTGATAACTTTCACCGCTGTAAATAGTTTTTCTCTAATAATCTAAGATATATCAAAACAAATAAACTTAATGGTAGACAATTTATCATTTGATACCCTAATAAATCTTTTTACCTATAGTTTATGTTTATTCTTTCTCTAGTCAAACCATTTTAGGATAGTTTTTGTTTTCAAAACTACTGAACCGTCTGAGTGATTTCAGTCGTCTAGTAGCCTACTTTTTGGACTTTTCAAAGTCTAAATTTAGAACTTTTTCGACAAATCATTAAAAATATTTGGAGTTAGACAAATGGACTTTTTCGACAAATCATTAGAACTTTTAAGAACAATACTTAGGTTCATCCCTGAGGTGAACTTATGAATTCACCTATTTCCTTATTTCAATCATATTACCATAAATATTAATGTCACATAAATAAATAAATTATAAATTACAAAAGAATAAACTTTAAATCAAAAATTCTAAATTCGAACCCTAAACCCAAATCTTAGATCTTAAATTTTAAACCCTAAACCCTAAACCCTAAACCCAAACCTATACCTTAAACCCAAATTATATACCATAAATCTTAAATCTAAATTTAAATTCTAGATCCTAAACTCAAACCATAAACCCTAAATCAAAACTCTAAACCCTAACTGTATAATTAATCGCATGACAATGCATGATTTATGGTTAACTAAAGAACAATACTTAGGTTCACCCCTGAGGTGAACTTATGAATTCAAATATCTTTGGGTTAATGATCATCAAATGTATTTTCAAATATATTTTAGGGTATAGAGTTCGGGTTTATGGTTTACAGTTTGGGTTGAAGGTTTAGGATTTAGGTTTTAGAGTTTGGGTTTAGGGTTTAGAGTTTGGAGTTTGGGTTTAGAGTTTATGGTTTGAGTTTAAGGTCTAGGATTTAAATTTAGATTTAGGATTTAGGGTATATAGTTTGGGTTTAAGGTATAGGTTTGGGTTCAGGGTTTAGGGTTTAAAATTTAAGATCTAAGATTTGGTTTTAGGATTCGAATTTAGAGTTTATGATTTAAAGTTTATTTTATTTGTAATTTATAATTTATTTATTTATGTGATATTAATATTTATGGTAATATGATTGAAATAAGGAAAGAGGTGAATTCATAAGTTCACCTCAGGGGTGAACCTAAATATTGTTCAATTTTTAATATGTAGTTATATTGTAATTGTCGAGAAATGGTTTAGTGATTATTTCTCAAAAAAATGGTTTAATGATTACGCGTTCCAAACTGGAACGTTCTCTTTTCCATTTATATGTAAACGGAAGTCTTGAATCTCCAATATAAAGAGAAAGGAGAGACAGAAAACAAAATAATTTCATTCAATGAACTTATAATTATTTTCATCTTAATATCTATTTCAAACTACGTTAATCTTATAAATAATTTTATTTATCTCAAAAATTATTATTTTAATAAATATAATTAATAAAAGTTTAAATATATTTTAACTCTATTTTTTAAATTTTTTAAAAGGTATATAAAAATAAAAAATATCTTTATAAAATGAAAAATATATGTTTTCTTCCTAGCCATACTGAATCTGGTCTTCGTTCACACCACGGACAAGTTTCAATCAAAGAAATATTAGAATATATCCCTGTTGAAAACTCGGGCGCTTAGCCGCGTAATCGTCCGCGTTTACGTGATTCGGGTGGTGATCGTGGCGAATAAGGTCAACTCGACGTCGTTATACACGCTTTTGTCCCCGAGTTGGCGTAGAAATTGATTACGCGTCCGCGTAATAAGCAAAACGGTGGGCCCATAAACATTTCGCTACAAGGCCCAATTAAGGTATAAAAACATTATCTCACGTCTATTTGTTTATCTTGTGAATTTTATGTTGTCTGTTAGAGTTATCTACTCGTTCTTTGTCAAAAGCGGTCTCTCTCATCCTCTCCTAGAGAGAGAAATCTCTCTCGATTCCTCTTCCTCTCTTGTGAGGTTTGAGATAGTTTTGAGGGTGTGGGAGATCGATAGGTTTTTTTTTGACTCCGGGAGTGAGAAGCTATCATAGCTCTCGTCGCCGGCTTTGACTCCGGGGGTGGAGATTCCAAGTTCCATGCCGCCGGCTTAGAAAGAACAGAGCCGTCGTCTTATCTTTGAAGGCGGTGGCAGATGGCTTTTTGGAAGGTGGTTCCGATTTGGAATCGGTGTTGGTGTATCGGTGAGATCTCGTAGTAGTACGGGTGAAGCTCTCCGATGGATGGTGTTGTTGACGCGGCTGAAGCTTCTTCTCTCTTTGTGCTTGTGAATTAGAGCATGGGATGAGATCTCGATCAGTCGATTGAAGCTCTTCTATGTTCGGAACGAAGAAGGCTATAGCGTGCGTCTTGAAGTGGTTGGTGATTGCGAGCCGGTTTCCCGATGGTGTCTCTCCGACGGTTAGCTTCGGCGCTCTCACCGGGGAAGAATGGGGAAGATTGGTGGGACACGTGTCCTCTCGTTTGGTTGAGGGTCCTACACGTGTTCCGGTTTCGTGGCGAAAACCGACGGTCTTTGTCGGTTTAATCTTAGATACGTGGCTTGGTTTGCCGCGTGGGTTTCGGGTTGGGCTTCAGGCCCTTTCAATGTGCCCTTTATGTCGGGCTTTGATGTAATCGGGCCTTCAGGGTCTTGTGTTCTCGTTTTGGGCTTGGTCCGGTTGGGCCAAGTTCCTTTAATAATAATATAATTCTAGAGGAAAAAAAAAATCTACTCGTTCTTTGTCTTTTTCATTTCAGGTTCTTATATACCAAGCTCTAACTTCTATAACACATTTATTAAACCTACAAGATCAAGATATTTACTTGGCCAATCATTAAAGAAGAATTGGATTAGCAGATACAATATTTAATACTCTTGTTTTTTTTCATGATCAAACTATATCTATGTTTTAGTGATTTTGTGAGTGGATTATTATATTTTTTTTGTATTAGATGTGATTGAAGAAACAACAATTGTGATATGTGATCTAACTTGGTATGTTCCAAAAAAAATGATCTAACTTGGTATTTCATGAATCTTGTATATATTTAAAACTAAGATTTTATTTAAAACTAATATTTTACTAAAAACTAGGCTCCGCGTATATCCGAGTTTATCCCGATTTTTCAATAACTCGCTAGGTCTGGGGTAGCCGCACGGATAGCGCCTAGCGCGATTCCGAACAGGAGAATATATTCTTTCGATTACAATTTACTCATAAATATAGTGTAAAGTAACAAATCTCTATGTGGACCTAATACATATTTTATTTATTAAACTAGAGTTTAACCCGCACATTCGTGCACGTATATTTTTGCATTTTATAAATGGTTAACTTTGATATTTTCATAAAATTTTAAATTTATGATTTATATCTTATTGTTATGTATTGTATGATTCGTTTTAATCTATGTTTAGGTTTTTTATTACTTTATTAGTATAGAGATCTTTTAATACATTTTATCTTTTTATTATCTGTTATTTCATTTTACAGTTTTCATAATTTGAAATAATCAAATAAAAATCATTCTTCTATGTATGATTTTTGAAAATATATAGCTGTAGAAATAAAATGTTAACATATGTTACTAAATTTATTTATATAAAATTTGACATGGTTAACAAATTTTAACTCATTTTAATGGTAAATAATAATTTAGTTAAATGAAGGTAATTTTAAAAAACAAAATTGGTTAATTTAACAATGTAATATAATTTTATCATATTTAGATTATATAATCTTCTATTTGAATATAATATAGACTATAATTATAAATTTATAAAATAGAAATATTTTTTGGTTTATAGTAAAATTTAATTAATACAAATTTATCATAATATTATATTACTTAATAACACAATTAATCAATGCATTATTTAATTAAAAAGATAAAAAAAATTAGTAGGATTTTGTTAGATATTTTTCAACAGCTTTCATTGTAATAAAAAATAAAATTCAAATTTATAGATAAAATTGATTTATTATTAATATTATGATTGATTATTATATTATATTATGCAATTAATAAAATGGACCTAATAAGACTTTTTAATGGTTTGCTGGGTAAATCGTTTCTATCCACCACCGAAAGTTTCATTCTTATTGCGGATGCGGATCCGGTAAAGAAGCAGCACTATCCCTTTGTGTAACATGTAATCCCTATCTTTACTCAGCAGAAGGCACGTGGAGTACAGATGTGATGTCTAAAGACATCCTTATCTCTAATCTTTAAATGTTGGATTTAATTTGGGCTAATTTTGTAAGAGTTTAGCTTTGATCCATTTGTATCAATATTAGTCTATTGGCTTTTAATGAAAATTTTGACAAAATTTTTTTTTAATGGTAGATAAAAATTGTATATCTCTTGAAAATACGACTGTTAATACGGTAAAACCGAACCGTCCCAAACGATTAAACCGAACAAACCAAAAAAACCATATAAATCGAATGGATATTATTTTGTAAAAACCGTAAGAACTGGTTTAATCGTTTGGTTTAAACCGAACAAACCAAAAAAACCGATTAAATTGTAAATATGTATATATTTTATAATGAAGCATGAAAATCTATTTGTTATATAAATTAACTTTTGCTAATAACTATTACCATATTCTTTTTATAGTAATAAAAACCCTAATTGGTAACATAATTAAATAACAATTCATCGTAACCAAATATTATTGTTTTCTTAGTCTTTTTTAACCTTTTTATTTATTTTAGTATTGACTAAATTGAAGTGAATGTTATAAATTTGATATACAACAATTAATAGAATTTTTTCACAACCTCTTTATTATCTATAAACGAACAGAGTTTCGTGTTCAATCGAGGAAATATAACTTTGATGACACTAAATATGGAAGATTGGAAAATATTTTCTTTCATGCTTCTGTTTTTATTTTTTATTTTTATTTAGAAATTTTTTGAGATTTGATTTTAATTTCATATTTGATTATTTTATTTGATGGTTGAAGTGTTTTTATTTTTTATGTTCTTTTATTTGAACATAAAATTTTTTTTTAATAAATGAATGCGTTGACAACTTAACTCTAAAATTCATATAATATAGTTTCAAACGAAATAATTATGTTTTTTGTATAAAATCGAACAAACCAAAAAACGAAAAACCGACGGTATATAAACTAAACTGAACCAAAATAAATATAAATTCAGAATGGTAGTTATATTTTACTAACCGAAATCCCAAAAAACCAAAAAAATCAAACCGAACCGAAACCGATATCCGGATTAAACATCCCTACTTGAAGATTATGTAGATTAAAAATCAAAATCAGTTAATAATAAAGCATACTAATCGCTACCAGGTCCCCTTGAATATTCCATCGGGATAATTTTACCTAATAGCAAAAATTGTAGTTGTAAAAAAAAAAATCTGACTTGGTATAGTTATATTCTACACTAAATACTCCGTAGTATTATGACCATCAAATATCGATTCATTAATTTTTTGTGTGATATATTTTATTCTTCTATTATACATTGTATCACATAAATTAATCCTACAATTCACGGTGAACCGACGCTTATTTGTTGTCAAATATATTTATACACTTAGTTACAAAAAAAAATATTTATACACTTTATTTTATAACAATGACATATTGAACAAAAATGATATACATCGCCCTATAATTATTCTGCCATTATAATATAGTTTAATCAAAAACATAATAATATAAAATATATAAATTCCATGTTTTCTAATCAAAAGCTTAAATTAATTTGATATATAGTTATAATATGAAAACTAAAACAAACAAAAAAACATGTTTTAAAAATAGTAAAAATTTAAAATATATTTTTTATTTATTCCCATTTCACATAAAATATATAAAAACATAATTTAAACAATTTTTGTAGAAATTTGGAGACATATAATAAAAATACAATAAGATTGAAATTAATAAGTATTTAAATATTGAAGGTAAACATTTAAATTAAATTTTAAACTTTAAAAATAACAATTTTAAATTGGATTATATATTGGTTACTCATCCGTTCGATATATTAGCCGTAGATTTTAGCAATTTTTTCAGATTTCTAACAGATTTTTAAATAAACAATATTTTTTAAAATCCAAACCTTATTACATATCGGATTACTGAATTTTACTGCTGGTCTAGGTTAAATATAAAAACGTTAATTTAAATGTAAAAATGTTATAAATAGAAAATTTCCTTTCAAATTAACAAAAAGTTTATAACATTTTTAATGGAATTTTTCATCACAGATTATTCTGCGCTTTTAGACCGCAAATAAAAATGTAATTTTATATTATAATTTGTTTTTTGGTCAAAAGTTTTATATTATAATTTAAAATTGAATTTACTTTCTTGGAAGGATCGTGTTCCCTTCCATATATATATATAATGTCGAAGGTTTCCATGGAAGGGAAGTCTTGAATCTCAAAGTTAAAAGAAGAGAAGAGATGAGAAACGCGACTTCTTCTTCAAAATTGGTTCTCGTATTCATTGTGTTTCTTCTTTGCCACACCGAGTCTGTTCTTCCTTCGCACCATGAACCACTGTCAATCACTGGTTAGTGGTTTTACAGTATATTCCTTTTAAAACAAAATATATAAGCTTGGCGATTGCGTTTTGAACTTTTGATGGAAAAGTTCATTAAATAGTCTTATCACATGTATTACTAAAAACATAAAAATCGCATAATGGTTGAGTCATGTTGGTTGAATTGATTTACATACTCATTCTGTTTCAGTTTAGTTGAATTTAAGGTTTTTTACATTTTTATTTATTTTGTCACTTTTTATTAAAATATTGCAAGTTCATCTAATCAATAATAAATCACATTATAGACTGCAAATGTCTAAAACACGAAATAACATTAAAATTTTACATAAAAAAAATATCACTTAAATTAAAACAAAAACAGAATCCTAAATTATCAATTAAAGTCAAATTTGTTATACATTAATTGTTATTTTACTATTAATTGGACATTTTATTCATTAATATATACAATTTATAAAAAGACTAGACTAGTAAAATTTGAAAGTAAAAATAACATCTAGGACAGAAACATCTATAGGCACATGAAAAACAAAATTTCGAAGAAAAATCAAATTCCATTTTGAAGATTTTTTTTTGACAAATAGAGTGGTCGTTTAAACAAATATTTGAGATTTTATCGAAATTAAGATGTAGACGAATAAAATCAAAGCGAAGATCAAGAGAAAAGAGTGTAAACAACCTTTTTATTGATGACTTTTTACAAGAATTTGTTTTGAAGAGGCCTTCATAACTTTTTACAAGAATTCAGATAAAATTTATGAATGAAAAATTTTGTTATGTGTGTGGATAAAGAATATTATTTCCTTATGTTCTAATATATTTTTTCTGATTTTGTAGCAAAATCATGTTTATTATCTTCTTTTAAGTTGCATTATTTGATTTTTATTTGAATTAACGTGGATTTAACCATTACGAGATAAAACCATTTATTTATTATTCTGATCATATTGCCAGTCCATTTAGAGATTTTACAGGTAATATGGTTGCTTAAGGGGGGCATTTTCAACCTAATTTTATACTTCAAAATAGAGAAATGGAATAATGATAAAAAATAAAAACTTTCTATTATAGAATGATACTTTTTTGTTACTCTATTTTCTATTCTATGTAGTAAAATATGAAGTGAGGTTGGAAGTGTTTTAAGTTTGATAGTGTTCTCTACTTGGTTCATTTTATGATTTTTTCGTTCTGATTGTGACTTACTTTTGTTTTATCCATGGCCTCTTAATTATTATTTTTCTAAATTATGAAAACCGGATTTATATCTCATAGTTCCATATTATTATTGTTAAAAAAGGTTTTGATATTATATATAATAAGGTGTTTTAAAATCATATGTTTTTCAGTTAATTTATCGATACTATTATTTGCAAAACGATTTGTCGTTTGTGGACGCTTTTTTGAGTGGTTTATATTATTATTAATTAATATTAATCTCATTTATCAATTATTTATTTTTCTGTTTTTATTGATTTTGGATAACAGTAAAATAAGTTATATTTGGGATAATGATAATATAAAATAATTTTTATTAAATTAATATTTATAAAAATTTATCTTTTAAAAGATTATTATTATAAAGATATATATATATTTTTTATCATATACATGTATTAAATTGCAGAAATTATATTATATATTTTTTTACATATAATACTAAAATTGACATCAGTAATGTATAATGTTCTAGTGACCAAAACACATGATACAGTGTCCACATAATCACTTCAAAATTCTCAAACTCATACAAATTTTACAGATCATGATGTTTCTTTTTTAACATGTTCGATAAGTGTTAGTTCATTTCGAGAATATTTGATTTGATTAAATAATCTCGACTCACTATATGAACAAAGCTCTAGCAGACTGTGAATTTTTTTAATAGTTTTGTATGTTTTAGTTGAAGATAATAAAGTTTGAGTTGTAATGGATTTTTAATGGATAATACATATAATAACAAATATTTGTAAGATGATTATATTTGCATATACTGACAAAACACCTGATATCAAACTAAAACACAACACAACACAACATAACATTTTAATTTAATTTCCTTAATAAAAAATTAAATAGGAGTGAGAAGGGAGCTGGCACGAGTGCGGCGATCAAAGAGTCCACCAGCTCGTTTCTACTCACCACCGCCGCCAAGGCCACAATCACCACCGCTAAAGAGATAATGATAGATACCGACATATTTGGAGTTACATGGGGCTTAAGTTTATCACATATTCCTATTCTATAACTTTTCTTATTCCTTGTTATTTTTGTTGTATAAATACCCACATTTGGGAATGAATAAAGACAACTTTGGCATAATATTTTATGATATCAGAGCATAGATCTCTTGACCTAATTTTTTTTTCTTGATCAATATTGTTGATATTTCTTCTTCTTCTTAATTCTACTACTACTTCTACTACTTTTACGGTTCATCAACCATCATGGCGGATGAAAACGCGTTGGCCCTTAACCCTCCGCAGGATGCTACATTATCACCATACTACCTTCATCCATCAGCCAATCCAGGAGCTCTCATAACGTCGGTGTTACTTACTCAAGAGAACTACAATGAATGGGCCACCGAACTACGCAACTCGCTGCAAGCAAAGCAGAAAACAGGTTTTATAGAGGGAACGATTTCAAAACCTGAAAGGGAACCGGATCTATCACGATGGCTTGCCGAAAATTCCATGATTGTTGGATGGATACGTACGTCGATTGATTCAAAACTCCAATCAACAGTGACTCATGTTCCTGAAGCACATAAGCTTTGGGAATCTCTACGCTTCCGCTTCTCTGTTAAAAACGGAACTCGTCTACACCAGCTACAAGACGAGATTTCGAATTGTAAACAAAACGGACAAACAGTCCTTGAATACTATGGTCGTCTATCAAAACTCTGGGAGTAGTTGCAGAATATGAAGACTACGCGATCGTGCACATGCGCTGCTGCAGCCGATATCGAGAAAGAAAGAGAAGATGCGAAGGTTCCTAAATTTCTGTTCGGGTTGGATGACTCAGTCATCGAGATTCTCGGCCATACGGTCTCGTATTACTGATGAAGATACATTACCAGATCTTAACCTTGTCTATTCACGAGTAATCCTCGAAGAACAGAACATGGCATCTACTCGATCGAAGGAGCAAAGCTCTGAGGCTTTGGGATTCTCTGTTAAAACAGAGTCAGCTGTCACCACGATGGATACCACAACACCACGACCAAGGGATCCCTCACGAACATGTACCCATTGTGGCAGGACAGGCCACAAAAAATCAGAGTGCTTCCTGGTTCATGGCTTCCCTGACTGGTATATCGAACAACAACAACGCAACAACAGTTCATCTTCGTATCGAGGAGGACGTGGTGGTCGCTCCAACAACAATCGTGGACGAGGTCGTGGGAGAGCTAATGCGACACATAGCAACACTAAAAGCACTTCTCAAATCAATTCAGAACAAATTGCATCTTTGATCTCTCTCCTCCAAAACCAACAGAGCAATCTATCTTCGGAACGTCTTTCGGGTAAAACAATGCTTACTGACGTTATTATTGATACAGGAGCATCACACCATATGACGGGTGATCTTTCTTTACTACACGATGTCTATGACATTCCCTAATGGTCGCGACACTCAGGCCATAAAGCAAAGCACTTTGCGCCTAAGCAAAGAATACATGCTTCATGATGTCCTATTTGTTCCTGATTTCCATTGCACTCTCATCTCAGTTTCCAAATTACTAAAGCAAACTGGATGTATAGCAATATTTACTGACACCTTGTGTGTTTTACAGGACCGTTTTTCGAGGACTCTGATTAGAGCAGGTGAAGAACGTGAGGGGGTTTACTACTTTACTGGGGTCAAAGTCGGACGGATTCATGGAGCTTCTAAAACAAAATCTTCTCCTTCAACTCTGTGGCATCGACGGCTTGGTCACCCATCCTACAAGGCTTTATCTTCTTTACCAGTGATTAATAATTTTAATATAGATTTCAGTGATCCTCAGTGTGATATTTGTTTTAAGGCAAAACAAACTCGCCAAGTGTTTCCAGATAGTTTTAATAAAGCTGATTTTCCTTTTGCATTGATTCATTGCGATGTTTGGGGACCTTATAGAACACCATCCTCTTGTGGAGCTGTATACTTCCTTACCATAGTAGATGATTACTCAAGAGCAGTATGGACATATTTAATGCTCGAAAAATCTGAAGTTGCATCCCTCCTACGTAATTTATGTGCCATGTGTGAACGCCAGTTTGGACAGATAATGGAACCAAATTCATGACCCTATCATCCTCTTTTCGTGAAACTGGTATCATTCATCAGACGTCCTGCACCTATACACCTCAACAAAACGGCATAGTGGAAAGAAAATATAGACACATATTGAATGTGGCTCGAGCTTGTCTGTTTCAATCTCGTTTACCCATTGAATTCTAGGGAGAAAGTATTTTGGCTGCAGCTCATCTTATTAATAGGACATCGACAAATGTTCTTAATGGCAAAACACCATATGAAATCCTTCATGGTCGTCCACCTATCTTCGAACAATTAAGAGTATTCGGATGTCTCTGCTATGCTCATCAACGACCTAGAGACAGAGATAAATTTGCTACAAGAAGTCGCAAGTGCTTGTTTGTGGGTTACCCCTTTGGCAAGAAAGCTTGGCGCCTATATGATTTAGAAACTAATGAGTTTATTATTAGTCGTGATGTGGTGTTTTTCGAGGATCAGTTTCCAGGAATACCAGACTCCGCTCCTGTGACACTGCCTACCTTCGATATGAATCTTCCTATAGATGACTGGTTAATAAACTTTGAGATACCAACACCGCCAACGACCTCGATCCCTGTCGCAGGTCCTTCTACTTCTACTTCGTCGGAGTCCATACCAACTCCTATCACACCTTCTGATGCTCCCTCTACGCCACCTGAAAGTTCTACGGAGAATCAGCCTCCTGCAGTTTTGGTTTCACCTACGCCTACTGAAACACCGGCCCCGACATCACCAATGTCACCTTCTACATCACCGTCACAGTCCCGTGATCCGTCTAAGCCAGCTTCGTCTCCTGGTCTTCTTGATCTTCTTGGCCGTGGTCATCGGACTAAGCAACCATCAGTTCTATTGAAGAATTTTCTAACTCATTCTGCGACTACAAACCCCTCTCACGTTCACAACACTCCACAACAGAGTCCTCCGACAACGGTCTCAGGTACGTCATTGTACCCTATTTCTGATTACTCCTCTACTGCTGCTTTTACCGCTAACCATCAGGTGTTCCTAGCAAAGATAACTACCGATTTGTTCCCAATAATTACAAAGAAGCAGTCAATGATCCGAGGTTTAATGGTGCTATGAAATCAGAGATAACAGCTTTAGAAGAAAATCATACTTGGGATATTACTTCTCTGCCGCCTGGAAAGAAAACTATTGGATGCGGCTGGATTTATACTAATAAATATAACGCCGATGGAACTCTTGAACGCCCTAAAGCTCGTTTGGTAGCTCGTGGGAATAGACAGAAGGAGGGTCTCGATTACAAAGATACCTTTGCTCCTGTCGTAAAGATGAATACTGTCCGATTTATCTTCAAAGTTGCAGCTTCTAAAAGATGGGAAATTCATCAGATGGATGTTCATAACGCGTTTCTACACGGAGATCTTGAGGAAGAAATATATATGGACCTCCCTCCTGGTTTCAAAACGGATGATCCAACTAAGGTTTGTTGGCTGAGGAAGTCTTTATATGGCCTTAAACAGTCTCCTCGCTGCTGGTTTGCTAAACTTAGTAAAGCTCTCAAATCATTCGGTTTTGTTTAAAGTTACGAGGAATACTCTCTGTTCTTGTTCACTGAACGGGATATCTGTCTACATATATTGGTTTATGTTGATGATTTTATTATTGCTGGGAATGATGCTGCTACTGTTCAACGGTTCAAGGATTATTTGCATCGGTGCTTCAAGATGAAAGACTTGGGAAAACTGAAATATTTTTTGGGCTTAGAGATTGCTAGAGGACCAGAATGGATATTTGTTTCTTAGAGGAAGTATGCGCTCGATATAATTACCGAGTGTGGGTTACTAGGTGCAAAGCCGGCAGCAGTTCCTACCGAACTACATCACAAACTCGCCCTATCTAAGAGCATGTGACTTCAGGATCCAGGCAAGTATCGACGTTTAGTGGGTCGCCTCATCTATCTTACTTTCACCCGTCCAGAACTCAGCTACATTGTGCATATTCTTTCTCAATTCATGCATCGGCCGCTGGAAGATCACTGGACGGCTGCTTTACGAGTAATTCGTTATTTGAAAGGTTGTCCAGACCAAGGTATCATGTTGTCTTATGATCCGAACTTAACCCTTACTGCATATTCTGACTCGGATTGGTCTGTGTGCCCCATCACTTGTCGCTCTCTCAGTGCGTATGTGGTTTTTCTTGGTGATTCACTTGTTTCTTGGAAGACTAAGAAACAACGAACCGTGTCTCGATCATCTGCTGAAGCCGAGTATCAATACATGGCAGATGCCACATGTGAATTAAAATGGCTCAAGCGACTTCTACTTCACTTCGGGTTTCATCATCCTCAACCTATGAAACTGTTTTGCGACAGTCAATCGGCGATTAATAAAGCTAAGAATCCGGTGTTCCATGAGCGCACCAAGCATGTTGAGAATGATTGTCACTATGTTCGCGATGCGGTGAAAGACAAACTCATTACTACCGAGCATATTTCAACAAAGAACCAGCCTGCAGACTTGATTACTAAAGCTTTACCTACTCCTACATTTCATCATCTGTTGTCCAAGTTGGAAATTCGATATATGTCATTACCAACTTGAGGGGGGGGGGGGATGATAAAGAGATAATGATAGATACCGACATACTTGGAGTTACTTGGGGCTTAAGTTTATCACAGATTCCTATTCTATAACTTTTCTTATTTCTTGTTATTCTTGTTGTATAAATACCCATGTTTGGGAATGAATAAAGAAAACTTTGGCAATTGGCATAATATTTTAACCGCCACCGAAAATGCTGCATATTCGACCACCGCCACTGCCACTGCCGCATAAGACATCACTTAAGCATCCAGTATCTCATATGCCACCACCGCCTTTGTCATGATGGACCATCAGTGCGAAGGATGTCAAACCGGGCAAAAAAAAAAACGAAAGTATATGGTTGATGCTCGATATGCTTTCATTTTTCTGCAATTGTTGTTATTTGTTTCAGTTAATAACGAAGGGCTCGGTCTTCCTTTCATTGAGGAACCACCTTCTTCACTTTTCTACTATTTCGGTCTGTAAGAGATGAGCTCCATGATTTGGTTTTCTTGCTCTATTTTTTAATAACTGAAAAAGTTAAATTAGACAATTCAAATTGCCAATACAATTGTGTCGGTTTGATAGATCTTAAAATCCACTAATAATAGAGTATGTGATAACATATATGAGAAATAACAAAGGAGATTAAGTATATTGACTAGTGATTAAGTATAAAAGTGTATGTTTTAGTAACAACGCAAGAAGATACTACTGTGGAGAGTCAAAGTAAAAGACTAAGTTTGATCTCCAGAAATTCGGATCACCTTTCTTCTTTTTCATGATTCCCCTTTTATAGATATGGGCCATGTTCGTTTGGAGGTCACTAGCGTCAGCGACTAGAGACAGCGACCAGCGGCTGCGACTTGATGTCGCTGATAGTTGTTCGTTTTCATGTCGCGCGGTTGATCGCAGCGGTTGTCGTTGGGTTGTTCATTTATATGTCGCCGCTAGGTTATTCGTTTTGGTGTCGCTTGCGACTAAATCTTTCATTAATTTTTTTTAATATAATTATAATGATTTAAATTTTTAAAATTTTGTTTTTAGTTACTCAATATTTATTTTTAATTTATACATATCTTGTAAATAAAACCATATTAATAAGACGTATTATATTTACTGGGTTGTTATAAGAACTGTTTAATAACACGTATAATCTAAACCAACGGGCCTTGGGCTAGTGGCACTTGAGGGATAACCCTAATACGGTGAACCCGTAGTTCGATTTCTGTTGGCCACCAGATAATTTAACATTACACTCCTGGGATCCACATAATAGTCGGTTGATCTCAGTCACCGGACACTGTGATTAATTCAAAAAAAATAAAATAAATAACATATGATCCAAAGCAAAAGTGCTGGGGAGTGGTGAAAGGTTTGGATGAGTTGCTGGCTGAGATAAGACGTTGACGTTGGTCAGAGACCTGTTTCGGTCGGACACTGGCTTTGTATTTTTGTAAAAGAGAAGAACCGGAGTCGAACAACAAGTAAGATTTGGTGGGCAGAGAGATTTCGCTGAAAAGAGGTCCAGGAATGATTTGGGGTAAAGTTGAGTAGTACGATCAGGTTATGGTTGCGGGGCAATATGACTATACAATTTCTGTATCTGTTATGGTTTAAACTATGAAACTTGTTTTTTTAAAAAAATTATATTTAACTGTTATGTTCTGTTTCACCCAAATGTCTAGATGAGTTTTATTTTCATTAACCTAATCGTATCTTGTTCTTCTTTCATTGGCATTCAGGAGGAATATATTTAATTTTTTTGATTCTTGCTCTAATTCTTTAGTAGGATCAGTGTAACTGAGGAAACATCTTACCAGTTTATGTTTGTGATAATATCCACAATGAATAAACGGTCCAGTGCTCAAGGAAGCTAGTACAAGGCCAATCTCTAGAACTATTGAATAGGACACGTAAATGTTATTGTGGTTACGGTTTGGAATTTACATTCAGTTGGCATTGGAGATAAGTGATATTGGAGACGGATTTAACATCTCTCCACAAGGCCTATCGAACAACAGCTTTCGGCCCATCGACATCGGGACCCTTCTTTTGAGA
Source organism: Raphanus sativus (assembly GCF_000801105.2). NCBI lineage: Eukaryota > Viridiplantae > Streptophyta > Magnoliopsida > Brassicales > Brassicaceae > Raphanus > Raphanus sativus. The sequence continues at coordinate 23,476,848 of NC_079514.1, read as the reverse complement.
TTGGTTCGATTGATTAGATCGATCGATCAAACCAGATGACCGATCGATCGGTTAGACTTATTTTGGCTCAATACGCCATCGTTTGGTTCCGAGCCCATTGAGCACGAATTCAGGCCCAAAGGTTCTAGGGCGAACGAAGGGCAGAAGAACGAGAGCTATAAAAGGAGGTCGAAGGGGAAAGAGAAAGGGATCCGAAATACACTTTAGAGCACTGACGGCAAGATTAGGGTTTACCAACCAATCGATCTACCTTGTGTTCTTGCCGGCGCTTTCAGCAAAGCTCCGGCCTTTTCTTTCTTTCGTTTCACCTCCTTGTAGTCCTTTCAAACTCATTTACAAATTAATAAAACGTCTTCGTAAGACCCACAAAACCGAATCCTCTTTACTTTCAGTCGATCGACAAACTCGGATTCAACAGTTGGCGCCCACCGTGGGGTCTTACAAAGTAACGTTTGAAAGGTTAGTATGAGCTCTGAAAACACACCCATGGCGTTAGAAGGGGGAGCCGTCGCCGATACGCCGGTCGCCGCAACGCCGTCCGTTCCTGAGATGCTGCAAGCCATCATGGCACGCTTCGTTCAACAAGAGGAAACAAATAAAGCTACGAACGAACGCCTAGCTGCACTCGCCGCCGCCCTCGGAACCCTAGATGGCGAAGATAACGATGCGGAAACCGCCAGACGACGATTGTTCACCACCACGAACCCAAACCCTAACCCTAATCCCGAAGAACCAACCGACGACGCACTTCCGACGCACGTCGACATCGTGCAACCGACCGACGGCTCCGACTCTCTCACAAGCCGTCAGATCGCCGACTTGCAACTCTCCTTACGGGATATCCACTCCAAGATCCACCACGTCAAGACGTCGACTCCAGAGATCGAATGCGTTTTCGCCTCCACCCAGCGGAACCCTTTCACCAGGCGAATAACAAACGTCAAAATCAAGAAGGCGGAGAAGCTTCTCATCCCCCCGTATACCGGCGTCACAGATCCCACCGATCACATGACAGCTTTTAACATAGCTATGGGTCGGAACCATTTCTCTGACGAAGAGAGAGACGCTGGCCTCTGCCAACTTTTTGTCGAGAGTCTTTCCGGACCGGCCCTCAGCTGGTTCTCTCACGTGAAGGAGCATTCGATCGACAGTTTTCACGATCTATCTGCATCTTTCCTCAAGAACTATATCATGTGGACGCGTCAAGGCGCATCGATGGCCGATTTGTGGAAACTATCTCAATCGCCAACCGACAGCCTCAAGGACTTCATGGAGAAGTTCAAAGAAGTACTATCCAAGGTTCCCGTACCAGACCAAACAGCCGTCAAAGCCCTAACCAAATCCCTATGGATCAACTCCAAGTTCAGGGACTACCTCTACGAGAATCCAGATATCACCATCGAAGACGCCCTGCACAACTCAAAAAACTTCATCAGGCTAGAAGAAGACAAACGAGCTTTCAACGCCAAGCAGCAAGCTTTGAAGCAAGCAGCAGCCAAGACGATGGATGCCCAGGAGCCCCGTCAGCACGCCTCCTACAACAAAAATGACAGGAGAAAGGGGATCATTTCTGCAGTCGCAGAGAGCGACCAATCGGGCACAACAGCCGCCGTACGGGAGCCGGGATGGAACGTCTGGGAGCGTGATACCGAAAACAAGACGCAACAACCCCGAAGTTCCTCCTCCGCTAATCCGAAGAGTTCCTCCGTCAGATATTTGAGCAAGTACTGTGAATATCATGAAATGAAAGACCAAGATACTAAGGAGTGCAGGCATCTCTATGAGGCCTGGCTTGCATCTACTAGCGATAGTCGCGCGAAGGCCGATCTCTCCAAGCAGAAGACGGCGAAAAACAACAAGAGCTGGAGTAAAAGCAAGGACAAAAAGAAAAAGTCCCAAGGGAAGAAGACAGAGGATTCTTCCCCGAACGACGACGCCGACGAATCGGAACAAGACGATGACTCCACTTCCGACGAAGATAAACCGAAGTCTCGCCGGAAGATTTTCACGATCCGACCGACGCCGTCCCCAACTCCTTCTACGACGGAAATACCGAAACCAGACCTGCGACATTCGCTCAATCAGAGAACGGTCCAACCGATCGATAGCCTCATTTCTACCGATAGTACTCATATGGAAGTCGACGCTGTGGAAAAAAGAAGTAACAATTCGGCAAGAAAGCTCAATGCATCCGACGCTCGGCACGTGCTGGATTCCAAGCGAAAGGAACCCCTTTATTGCCAAGACGAACTTAAGAGATCGAGCGGTCAGTTCGACGAGGGTGAGACGATCGATCTCCGCGCCAAACTTAACTCGAAGTTCTCAGACCTTCGCAAAAAACTCAAGCGGAGCAGGACCGATCGTTCCACAGCCGAACCAGAGCCAATCATCTCGTATCAACGCAAGCCTCACGATTTGCGTACTCGGCTCAATTCTCTCCGGGCCGAACGAACGGCGAAGCCATCGACGGAGCTTCAAGAGCAATCGCATCGATTGAACGTTATCATAGGAGGATCTCCTCCTTGCAATGAATCCGTCCGATCGGTGAAAGAATTCCGCCAGAAGGCAGTCACCGCAAAACGCTGGCCCGCCACCCCAGAGACTAGCCCCCAAATCACTTTTTCAGCCGAAGATACCGTGGGCGTCCATATGCCTCATAATGATTCACTCCTCATCGACATCAGAATCAGCGACTGCACTGTGACCAAAGTCTTCGTGGATACTGGCAGTTCGGTCGATATCATTTTCAAGAGCACACTTGTCAAAATTGGGGTGAGCCTCGACGACATGAAGCCTTCAGCGTGAACTCTAACGGGATTTAACGGATCGTCCGAGACCATGCTTGGAACGATACGCTTGCGCGTCTACGCTGAAGGTGTCGCAAGAAATGTCAAGTTCTCTGTCATTGATGTCCGCGCTCCTTATAACGCTATCCTTGGTACGCCCTGGCTCCATTCCATGAAAGCCATTCCTTCTACTTATCACCAGTGCGTCAATTTTCCCGGCAACGACGGACAAATTATCACTCTTCGTGGCGATCAAGAAGCGGCCTACTCGTCGCCGAAGTGAAACATCAGAAGGCAACTTCTCACGTCAATACAGTCTCAAAACCAATCCAGAAGATATATCCCTTGAAGGACGAGATTCTTGAGATAGTCATCGACGACACTGATCGAGCCAAAACCGTCCATATTGGAGCTTACCTTCCCGACGAGATGAAAGACAAGCTCGTCTCCTTTCTCAAAGATAACGTCTCCACCTTTGCTTGGTCAACAGCCGACATGAAAGGGATCGACCCTAACATCACAACGCACGAGCTCAACGTCGATCGCACTTTCAAACCGATTCGTCAGAAGCGGCGCAAACTCGGACCCGACCGAACGAAAGCCGTTAACGAAGAAGTCGAGCGATTGTTAGGCGCTGGGTCGATTGCCGAAGTGAAATATCCCGAATGGTTGGCAAATCCAGTCGTCGTCAAGAAAAAGAACGGCAAATGGAGGATCTGCGTCGACTTCACCGACCTGAACAAAGCCTGTCCAAAGGACAGCTTCCCTCTCCCTCACATCGACTGCCTCGTCGAATCAACATCTGGAAACGAGTTGCTGACATTTATGGATGCTTTCTCTGGTTATAATCAGACAATGATGCATCCAGATGATCGAGAGAAGATGGCCTTCATCACTGACCACGGTATATATTGCTACAAGGTAATGCTGTTCGGCCTCAAGAATGCTGGTGCGACGTATCAGCGTCTTGTCAACAGGATGTTTGCCGAGCGATTGGGAGTCACAATGGAGGTCTACATTGATGATATGTTGGTCAAATCACAGAAGGCAGCCGATCATATTGATCACCTCAAAGACTGTTTCCTCATCCTGAACGAGTACGATATGAAACTCAACCCAGCAAAGTGCACCTTCAGAGTCACATCCGGCGAATTCCTAGGCTACATAGTCACTCAAAGGGGGATCGAAGCAAACCCAAAGTAGATATCCGCCATCCTCGATCTTCCCAATCCCAAGAACAGCCGCGAGGTGCAACGCTTGACCGGTCGCATCGCAGCATTTCAATCGGTTTATCTCTCGCTCAACTGATAAGTGCCTTCCTTTTTACGATCTGCTGCGCGGCAACAAGAAATTCATTTGGGACGAGCGTTGCGAGGATGCATTCGATCAGCTCAAGCGCTATCTCACAACGCCACCGGTGCTAGCAAAGCCAGATAAAGGTGACACGCTATACCTTTACATCGCAATGTCCAACGCGGCCGTTAGTAGCGTACTCGTCAAAGAAGATCGAGGGGAGCAGCGACCGATATTCTATATCAGCCAGCGCATGACCGACGCAGAAACACGTTATTCGACGCTCGAAAAAGTGGCATTCGCTGTCAGAACTTCAGCACGCAAGCTGAGGCCATACTTCCAGTCCCATTCGATCGTCGTCCTCACCAACTTACCACTGCGAACCATCATGCAGAATGCCAACCACTCTGGCAGGCTCTCGAAGTGGTCTATTGAACTCTGTGAATACGACGTTACGTTCCAGAGCAGACCAGCCGCCAAATTGCAAGTTCTACCCGATTTTCTCATTGAGTTAACACCAGAACTTGAGCAAGACCTCAAACTGCCGAGCGACGACTGGATCTTGCACGTTGACGGATCGTCTTCCATCAAAGGCTCCGGGGTTGGCGTTCATCTTCAATCTCCGACCGGAGAACTGCTCCGGCAATCTTTCCGACTCGGCTTCAAAGCATCCAACAATGAAGCTGAGTACGAAGCTCTCATCGTCGGTCTACGTTTAGCGCGAGCTGTCCAAGCGAAACGCATTCATGCGTACTGTGACTCCCAGTTGGTCGCGAATCAGTTTAGTGGCGACTACGACGCCAAGAACGAGCGAATGGATGCATACCTCAAAGTCGTCCAAGATCTAACCAGAGAGTTCGAATCTTTCCAGCTTACAAGGATTCCCCGTGGTGAAAACATTTGCATAGATGCGCTAGCAGCGCTGGGAAGCAACCTAGCCGATCAAGTCAAGCGGACGATACCGATCCAACACATCAACAAACCAAGCATCACACTATCTCATGACGCAGATGAACATGTAGCAGCGATCGACGCACCAACCGCCATGGATACCAGTGAGTTGATCGATCAACCTGACGATTCACCTCCCGACTGGTGAATCCCATTCATCCGATATCTATCTAACGGAGAGGTACCAGAAAACAAGTGGGAAGCCCGCCAGTTGAAAGCTAAGTGCGCGAACTACGTTCTCATTGACAGGCGGTTACATCGATGGACTTCCGCCAAAGTTCTCCTCACATGTCTTAATACAGAGGAGGCAGGATTGGCGATGGCAGAAACTCACGAAGGAGGAGCTGGAAACCATTCAGGCGGCCGTTCTTTAGCTCTTAAAGTCAAGAAAGACGGATTCTATTGGCCGACCATGATTGCCGACTGCGAAAATTACGCACGTCCGTGCGATAAGTGCCAACGACACGCATCGGACATACACCGCCCGACTGAACTGCTGCAAACTTCGACAGCACCATATCTGTTCATGCGTTGGGCGATGGACCTTGTCGGACCAATGCCAAGCTCCAGACAACGTAAGTATATCCTAATCATGACGGATTATTTCACCAAGTGGGTAGAAGAGAAGGCGCTCGTCAACATCACTGATAAAGAAGTGCAGAACTTCGTGTGGAAAAACATCATCTGTCGGCACGGCCTTCCCTACGAAATTGTCACCGACAATGGCTCTCAGTTCATCTCAGGAAACTTTCGTGGTTTTTTGGAACGATGGGGAAATCGCCTGAACACATCATCGCCCCGAAATCCACAGAGCAACGGTCAAGCAGAAGCCACCAACAAGACGATCATTGCGGGAATTAAAAAACGCCTTGATCTCAAAAAGGGACAATGGGCAGACGAGCTCGACGGAGTACTCTGGTCGCACCGAACGACTCCGCGACGGGCGACCGGTCAAACGCCATTCTCTCTGGCTTATGGAGTCGAAGCAATGGCTCCAGCTGAAGTCAACGTGACAAGCTTGCGACGGGCGAAGATGCCGCAAAACGCATAACTCAACAAAGAAATGTTGCTCGATGCTTTGGACCCGATCGAAGAACGACGGGACCAAGCACTTCTCCGAATCCAGACTTCGTCCCAGGATGATCAGTCAAGACGTTAACCCTGGTGCGCATCTGCATCGATAGCAAAATGTGCGGTTTCGGTTGTGGCTGTGTCAACTCTTCGAAAATCCGGACAGACATCGACACATCGATCTCTGCAGCCATTACCATCAATGCGACAGCGATCCTCACGATCCTGACCATCAGCTGAGTTAAAGCTATATCCCGGCGCGCGCAGCAAGAAGTGACCAAACGGGGGATCGGGAACCACAGCTTCGAATCTTTCCGGAAGAACGACTCATAAACGCAACAAAAACCCACTGGTGGAGCCCAAGGACGCTGGTCGGGCCGCGGGATGATAAACTCAACACCACGCGCTCGGCATTCTTTCAACAGCGAAGACACACTCTTGAAAGTCGATTCGGTCGGCCGAACGTCATCCCAAACCTGTCCCTCCACCACCGATGGCCGAGCCAACTCCGGGGACAAATCACAGAGCTGTGCGATCGCTCCTTCAAGACCACGGCAAACTAATGGAGTCAATCGACAAGTCTATTCGTTAGAAGCGCTCAAACGACCGTCGCCTGAGATCCCACCGTTCGCAACTGATTTACCCCCTCCAACTCCTCTCGTCGTAGCAATCCTCCGGTCACTCTCACCAATCGCAAGATCGTCGACCGTCAACTGGTCTCCATCTCTAGCAGCTTGAACAGGATTCCCGACGCCGAAAGACCAATTGGAGTCTCGGGACTCCGCGCCGATCGACATGCTGGATCCCGGTGGAGTGTAATCGCGATGGAGCTCCTTCGGCGTACCGATCCAAACTTTCCTCTTTCCCTCAGATCCGGACGGGTCCGATCGATCCGATGCCATCGATCGCCCTTCGCAAAGAGACAACACAAAAGCCCCAGAAATAAAATAAAAAAAACGGAGAGAGAAGAAGAGGAGAAGATCGCAGCCGGGAAGAAGAGAAGAGAAAGAGAGAGAAGGAAAGAGAAGGAAAAGGAGAATGGAAGAAATAAAAAAGCCTCCTATTTATACAAAAGATTCGCGTCCCGAGAGTAGGTCAATCGTTTGATCTGGCGGACAAAAGGGGAAACCCGGTCTAAAACCTGTTAGCGACGGTTTGATGCGATAATTCGGGTTATTAAAACCAACAACGTTTTTCTCCATCCAAACCAATATCGTTTTTTTCACGATGACCCATCGGCCGATCGGACAGTCCCTACGAACGCCTTCGCGACGGACCGATCGACCAAATTACAAGCAGATGCTCCATTGCATAGCCGACCGACCGATTGACCGGGGAGCACGCAAAGCTGAACGTTTTCTAAAAACCATACACGCCACAACGAAGCAAAACTCCTAACGCAGACGCGCCATGTGGACTCAAACACATATCGACCGATCGAGCAGCTTGTATGCACACCTTCTCAACAGGCCGATCGATCGGGTCAAAAACGATCGATCGCCCAGGAAGCATGCGCAGCCAAAACACTTCTCGCAACTAGACACTTCTCCTAAGCGGCTCCTATGGTCGCCCTCGCGTCTGACCGATCGATCGATTGAACAGCTCCTATGGTCACCTCTGCTTCTGACCGATCGATCGACTCAAAAACACAACGTTCTAATGCATAACCGACCGATCGATCGCCCGGAACGCGTGCAACGCCAAACGTCTTTTTTCAAACCAGGCATGGCGGTTGGACCAATCACCAAATCAAGATACAGAGTGTACTCTAACTCGGTAAACGCACCAGCGCCGAACCTTTTATTCTCAGAACCATAACCTAACTACCCATTGCGAGATGCCTACAATATCTCGCTAATGGAGTGGGGGGGTTACTGTTGGAGACGGATTTAACATCCTTCCACAAGGCCCATCGAACAACAGCTTTCGGCCCATCGACATCGGGACCCCTCTTTTGTGATTGGTTCGATTGATTAGATCGATCGATCAAACCGGATGACCGATCGGTTAGACTTATTTTGGCTCAATACGCCATTGTTTGGTTCCGAGCCCATTGAGCACGAATTCAGGCCCAAATGTTCTAAGGCGAACAAGTCCTAGGGCGAACGAAGGGCAGAAGAACGAGAGCTAAAAAAGGAGGTCGAAGGGGAAAGAGAAAGGGATCCGAAATACACTTTAGAGCACTGACGGCAAGATTAGGGTTTACCAACCAATCGATCTACCTTGTGTTCTTGCCGGCGCTTTCAACAAAGCTCCAGCCTTTTCTTTCTTTCGTTTCACCTCCTTGTAGTCCTTTCAAACTCATTCACAAATCAATAAAACGTCTTCATAATACCCACAAAACCGAATCCTCTTTACTTTCAGTCGATCGACAAACTCGGATTCAACAAGTGATACATTAAAAATGAATATTTGCTACAGTCAAGTTTAACAGTTGTAATTGTAATATTTGAGATTCAATCTAGAGGACCAGTTTACACTTTACTCATATGAGTTCGATATTAAGCTAAGAACAATGGTGGGTTTTGAATTAGAGAATGACGTGAATAACAAGTAAAATGTTCAAGAAAATTTGGAAGGAGCTAATCTAGAGTGAATTAGGAGTGCTTCCAAATCACAACCGAGCAATTATTCAGGCTCAATGCAGCTCTATCAAGAACTCGGGATACTGGCTAGAACAACACAATGTCGTGTAGCTGTTCCTTTCACCAATCACACTCAGTACCTAAGATGTCTCTTGGTCTGAGATCTGATGGTGAACCTTATCGAATGAATCCGATTTGTTCACAATGCATCTTAACATCTACTTTCGCGTGGCTAAGGATGCAGTCCTCATTCATGCAAGATCTAGTAACCTATGACACTTTTGTTGCACAAGTTAACCTAGGATCAGACGCTAGATGATCAGTTTAGCGCAAGCATTAAACAATGAATGAATGAAGATTTATTAAATGATAACCTATCTATGCTCAGTTGCGATATGCACTCTATCACCCTAGATCAACAATCGACTACTCAATCATGATGCAATGAATAACAGCAGATGAAACTGAAATACTCATGATCAAATTAAGATATAAAAACTAGGGTTCAGGTTGTTCTTCTCGATGAAAGAAGTGAAGCCGTCGCCGTTATAAAAGCTTGAATCCAAAAATATGAAACTTGTCTTGTAAAACTAGCGTAAAAGATAAAATGGATAGGAGGCACTTTTTATAGGGAGGCGCCTTTGGGTAGAGAGAAAGTAGGGCAGCTAGGTCAAAATTCCTGAATTAGATTGGGAGTTTCGTTATTTGTCGGGAACAACCTTTAGACCGCTCTGCTTGGCTGCTCCGCTTGAGAACAGTCTCGGGACTGTTCTCCTTGGATGTTCTCCGCAGGATAACTCTTCTATTTACTCTTCTACCAACTCCAGACCTGTAATGGTCCAGAAAGGACTAGACTAACAAGGGTTAGAGACATAAAATAATTGAAAACATATATACAATGATGTGAAAACACCATATATCAATTCCCCCAGACTTAGATCCTTGTTTGTCCTCGAACAAGGCAAATATCAAGAACAAGGAGAAATGTTTGAAAGTGTGGGAACTCGCTTATTCTCAGTAACCATGCTCTTACCACGAATCTCTGAACCATACAAATGTAAACTAGGACTGCACACACTTACTGGAAACCCACTGACTGCTGTTCAAAGATCGGCTCCATACTCTACATCTCAAACCTGAAAAAGCAACACTATCGAGACAAAACTCCTTATATTCAATTAAGATTAGCGTGAGCTTCTTGTCATAGGATATATTCAGGGTGGACTGGCTAGGTGTGGAACAGGCTAATTTTTATGGTGGAGTTATAAGAGTGTTTACGGGTTACCAAATTTTGTAGTGGATGTAGGATATCGCGCAAAATGGCCGTGAGAGGACGGCTCCATTGATGTCCACAGCTCTTACTCATTTCTGCTTGGTCGGACTATTATCCGATAAGATCGATTATGGGGCTGTTCTGCGCATATCAACTCCCTCCACATACTCCTCTAAAACTACCACTCCCTGTTCAACCTTCTCAGTGGCATGTGTTATAAGTTCTTCCCCTTCTTGTCACCAATGAGATAAATAAACAATAAATAGAGATATATATATATATGTGTTTTTTTTTTAAGATACAAAGATCATGGGGTGACGAAGAAGGAGGTAACATGTGATGTTCGGGATGCCACTGGTGATTCTTCTGGTTTGTACTAACCTCGCCTTTCTTCCACTGTTCTCTCTGATATCGAGACAGGCTCTTACTGACTGTTCTCTTGTATATTGTTTTCGACTCTACTGAATGTATGAGCATTAATGAGTAAGAGCTGTGTCGATCCTTTCCTCTCCGACCTTTTTGCACATATCTGCACATGAAGTACTGGAAAAACAATTGCATGAGGGTGGAACAAAGGTTAAGGTACAAGGTGGGAACTAGCTAAAGATGAACTAGCCACTCATGAACAGCAAGAGGGATATAAGGGATAAGAAGTCCTGAGTTTATATCTCGTTTCCCTGATCTAGTGCCCATAACAAGAAGAATTATAGTCAAGATTAGGTCCAAGTAAGGTGGAGTTAAGTCTACCCAGTGTAACATGATCGGTAGAGATCTGGAAAGTCAAATGAGATATGTCAGGGTGTTCCAGGTCCGTGTGTGGGTCTTTCATCACTGCGAAGGTCACTGAATAAGAAAGTTAAAGAACAAAGTGGTTAAGAGATCATCACAAAATAAGGTCCTGATTCCCACAATAGTTTTGACTGACTCGATCCTAAAAACTGACTCGATAAAAGCATGAAAATGACACAAGGTCTGACTCAAAAGCACCCAAAGCACACAGTACAGTTGCTCCCCCAGACTTACTTCACACCATCCCTGGTTGTGAAAATAAATGGGAGGAAGCTAAAAACACACCAAATAAAAGAAAATAACAGAAAGTAAATTGTTCAGATGGATAAAACAAAGGGGATAGAAATAGTGCTTGCTAACTCAGTCTAACTCGCCGCTCCCGGAGTGACCAGCTGTCCTCCTGTTCTGCGGTAGTCGCTCTCCTCCAGTCAAAGTACCTGCTTGTTCCTTTCCCGCGAGCCATGTTCGCTGCGGTGTCTGCTCTTCCTGGCCCCCGATACAACCACATGTGATTCCCCTAAGGATCCTCTTCATAAGGCTGTTGTTCTTCTTCTGGGAATCAACCATCCAGCGTCAGTAGGCGTGATCGTCTGTAACATCAGCAAGGTCATCCAAATCATATGCTCCCTCAGCATCTGGAGTCACGTCTTCCACATCATCCATATCAGCATCTGGAATTGGCTCGCGTGGATCCTCGCATAAGAACTCTGGATCAGGCAGGAAGCGGATGTTCGCCAAGGTCGTGAAGTCTGTGAGCCCAGGAAGCGGGAGCTTGCAGAACAGCGTGTTCCCTTCCTTGTCAGAGAACTTGTAGGTGTTCTCGTCGCGAAGGATGTGACAGGTGATCATGTAAGCAATGTCAACATACTCAATGTCGTAGTTGACAGCGTATGAGTTGAGATTGATGTTGAAATGCTTGAACATGGGAGTGAGCAGACTGCCACAGCGATCCTTCTTGTCATCAGTCCCCAGCAAGGAGTCTTTGCGCTCATAGAACATCGAGATGAAATGGTACCCTGTGTTTTATTTCACGGGCTGAATGGGTATCACTTTGTCTCGGTGCATCTCATCCTCAACTGTGTACAGCACCTGCAGCTCTCCGTTGGTAACCTTGGAAGTTAATTCCTTAGTGAACAAGATGTTTGCGACGATCTTGGCGAGAATCCTCAGAGTGGGGTTCCTGATCTACGACTGGTAAGCCTTGCGAGATGTGAATGTTCCGCTTGCAATGAGATCCCAAAAGGCATTTGCAGGCGTGAACTTCTTTTCAACTGCAACCTCCTTAGGTGGGTCTGCGATCTCATAGATTTCATTGAGATCATTAAGAGAGATCGAGCAGAACTTGCCGTCAGCCATGAAAGAGAAGGAGCAGTTCCCGTACGTTGGCGCAATAGGATTCCCATAACTGATCTAAGCTGTTGCGAGCACCTATCTGACCAGGTCTGGGTAGAGAACGTGGGCTTGGTAGCAGAGAGGAGCAATGCCCATTTCTTGGAGTGTATCAAACACATATGTGTCGAGCCCAAGTGCAGCCAGTGTATCTGCGTGTGCGAAGCGAGTGGGAAAGATTGTTGGGGTAAAAATCAGTCACGGCGGAATCAATGTCTGAAAGTCCCCGGAAAGTATTCCTCGGAACAAAAAGTCTCGTATAATTTGAAAAGAAGTTCATATGACGTCGTTCTCAAATTAGAATATCCAATCTATTCAACGAACAACTCTCGGGAAACAAACGGCAAAACGAAAGGAGGTCAGAGCTTGGTCTTACCAGGTCAACTCGCCATGGGGTGAGCTCAGTCTTCCCAGTTCGCCCAAGGACAAGCTCACTTTGTTCTCCTTTGAGTTTAGATCAAAATAACTTTCGTTTCGCCTCAATCGGAGTTTCCGTTGAGATTCTACGAAGAGAACAAAGTCACTGTCTCTGTTGCACTCGCCCGGCGAGTGCAACCATCACGCGGGTCAGCTCGCCCATGGCCATCTGACCTAGGGCAAGCTACTTTGTTCTCTTTTGAGTCTAGATCAAAATGGCTTTCGTTTCGTCTCAATCGGATTTTTTTTGAGATTTTACGAAAGAAACAAGGCGCACGCAACCATCACGCGGTTTCGGGCGCCTGGCGCACGCAACCATCACGCGGTTCCGGGCGCCCGGCGCACGCAACCATCACGCGGTTCCGGGCGCCTGACGCATGCAACCACGGCGTGGGCGTACTCGCCCGGCGAGCTCGACCTAATCCCGGCCTGACCAACTTAGATCAATTCCCGTGTCTTTCGTATGGTCGTGTTGTCCCAGCTATGGACCTAGTGTCTCTCGGTTCGTCTCGATTGAAATTATCGTCGAAGTTTCACGACTAAAATTGAGAAGGTTTGTTTTCTCGTAAAGTGTATCGTGTAAAATAAGAACGATAGACTTGAACATCGTTTCTTTAAACTATACGTTTACTTTACAAGAAAGACAATCTTTCCGAGAAATCGTATAAACGTTCACGGGCCTAAAACGTGCCTACGGACTCACTTACGATTTTAAGGATTCAGACCCAATAAAGCTATGATGGTTTATCCTATTTCCAGAAAATAGGATAAATGTCAAGTTTCCAAAGATAAATGTAAAAGTTCGAAGATAATTATGGACGAAAAATGGAATATTCCCGAAAATAGATAAACTTGGGCCCAAAGGCGAAAGAGTAAAAAGGCCGCAGACCTAGACATGTATATAAGGAGGGCTGGAGCAGAAGAAAAGGGATCCGATATTTTAGACTTAGAGAACTCCTGCAAGCTTAGAGAACTTAGAACTTAGGTGGTTAGACTAGCAAGGCAGGACCTAGAACGTCTGGCCGCCTCTTGTTCTATTTTTATTTTTTCCGCAGACCTCTGTTCCTCTCGGAAGGATCTAACAATTCTTTTACTTAGAGTTCCGCACATAGAAACACTAGGCATTATTCTCGACATGCCTGTTTCTAAGACCAACGCTCATACTAGACGAACCAGCACATGCAGTTCGATCTCTTGTTCAATTCTTTCTAACTGAACTACGTCCGACTTGATCCTCGAAAGGGGTACGTAGGCAGCCTTTCTTAAGGTCCAGTCCCAAATCTTAACGAAACTTTTTTCGTATGGTTTTCATCTTTTGTTATCGAGCTGCGACTCAATTATGTTTAAGGCCTTAGGCGGCTAGAACTAGGAATATCGTTGCCTGTTCTCGCAGCCAAAGCTCTTACATTCTTTTGTAATAATCGCAATGCTCTTACGCGAATTCGAAATATAGATCTACTTTCCGTAAAACTCGTTTTGTTATCTTTCTATATTTTCCACATTTGTTTAGTCACTTGTTGTTGGCTATCGCGGAGAATCCGGACCTTCAGGGGAAGTCGGTCACTTGTCGTTGGCTATGTCCAACGCTCATACTAGACAAACCAGCACATGCAGTTCGATCTCTTGTTCAATTCTTTCTAGCTGAACCACGTCCGACTTGATCTTCGAAAGGGGTACGTAGGCAGCATTTCTTAAGGTCCGGTCCCAAATCTTAACGAAACCTTTTTTGTATGGTTTTCGTCTTTTGTTATCGAGCTGCGACTCAATTAGGTTTAAGGTCTTAGGCGGCTAGAACTAGGAATATCGTTAGGCCACTCTCGTGAATTGTTGGGTATGGGGTTGGCACCCTTCAACAAGGTCCATTAGACAATGAACAAAGCCCATATTGCTAGGAAGCTTAGACATCTTTCTTCTATAAATAAGGAAATACTTCTTTATTATAGGGATCTCTCCTCTTCTTACACTTTGAACATATTTTCATAGAGATTTTGTAGATCCTAAGGTTCACTTTACACTTGTAATCATCTTTGTAATGAACCTTTAATCAATGAAATCTCTTTATGTTCTTTTTCCCATTTGATTTCATTGTTGATTTCTCTTTAATTTGGATTTTTCATTGTTATGAATCCAACAAATACACCATTTTTGGATCAAACAGTTGGCGCTAGAAGGAGGGGGCCAAGGAGAACTATTATCAAAGCTTATCAAACTTGGGAAAATCTTAGATCTAAGATGAACACAAAAAAAGAGAGAGAAAAGAAAAAGAAAAAAAAAGAAAAAGCTTTCTCAAGCTTCTTGGAAAAGCTCGTGACTTTATCTTGGTGAGAGCTTGTTACTGTGATTCCATCTCGGCATCTCAACTTCATGGGTGACTAAGTCTTCAATACGTTTCTCCACCACGACGTCGAGTTCAACCATATCCACAATGAAACTCGCAGACAAGACCGACTTTGCCGACCAGAAGACTCGGCCTCTTGTACTCTCGATCTTGTCCGGTAGTTAAATTCGCCGGCTCAAGCTCTTGGTGATGCGTGAATACGTTCGTTCTCCCATCTGCACATCACCAAGATCAACACAAGCAGTGTCGGGTTGCAGAGATTAGTTCCGAGGATGAGGCCTCCACCAACGGCGACTTCTCCGAGCTCCACGCAAGTTACAACAGAGACCACAGTGGTTTTCGGATGAAGGAAGAAGCTTTCTCATGAGAGCTTTGCTTTTGAATCTTGCCATCAAAGAGACACCAAAGTTCGAAACTTTCGAATCTTGCCATCTGTTGGAACTCGTTTTTGACGAAATGGTTTAAGATCATTTTCCGGTATGTTTCGGGACGAAGACGTTCGTCGGAATAACCGAATGTTTGACACTATGAAGTAGTGTACTCGTATGTCAAAATCAGAGTTGGTTTTGAATGAGAAATGGAATTCCAAAATGAGTTTGGCTAAATATTAAAAATTAGCAAATGTCATATATTGGATATTTGGGTTTGAATTTGTTAGTTGGATATTATGTCCATTACTTATTCATGATTATCTTTATGTTTTTATAAACATAAAATGAAAACTCAAATTAAAAGAAATATTATTTATATTTGATTTGGTCAAATATATAATATATTTTTTATTGCTAAGTCATTAAAAATTGAGTCAAAAGGAATTAAATTTTCTTAATGACAACATTGATTTTTTGACTTTAAGACTCCATTACTCTCTTGTATGTTATGGCTTCTCAAAAGCATAATGTGATGTTTCATATTTTCTATATAAAGGCTTGTGAGCCATTTAGAAAAAAGATTGAGAGACACACATCAATAGCAAAAGAAAAAACCACATTCTCCCATATTGAAAAGTTATGTTAGTATTTTTTATTTCTTGTGTCTCAGAGTACAACACAAAACTAGTTTCGCCAGGCTTCTGATAGAGTGACGCAAATTCAGAAGATTGTTTGCAGTTGTATCCTGGGACTCATTACGTTATCGAACCGTCGCACTACGGGACGTATTTTGAGTTAAGGAAAGAGATAATATCTCGCCTCTACAGTTGTATCATCCTTTTCTTACTCTTTGATATAATTTTATCATTTTTATTCTTTACAATATTCAGTAATCCGTAGTTTATAAAATACAGTTCTATCAGTCTTAACTCAAAATATCTGTTTATTGCTTTGCACTAACCGGACTGATTATTGTAAAAAATATTTTTTTGTAAGAACAGGTTGGTTGATCTTTGGGAAAAGATGCTGGAGTCAAACCTATAGCATTATTTCAAAATAATCATTCTAGTAAATTTTTTGTTTGTATTATTATACTAACAAAACTGATTATTTTGTGAAGTGTTTTGTCATGAAAACAGGAATTGGAGATTTCATGGTGATAAAGAATCTGTTCATTCCATCAGATTATTTTTTGATGATTTCTATGGGGATTAAAATCATTAATTGATGGATCCAGTGGTTACAATCATTTTTTTAATATTAGTCAAAAATGTGACTAGAATAAAACGTTTTTAGTCATAGTGCATGTTAATGCTTTGACTTGGTTAAAGACAAATTTATTTGATTTAATTATCAAGAATGCCTAACGTTTTTTGTTTCACTGTGACAGATTTTCTCTTTATGGTGTAACTTAATTTAATTATTAAGCACATGGATGACCATGAGAAAACAAAAAGGAGTCAAGTTTAAAAAATATGGTGAAAACATATTTATAAACAACATTTTGATCTTTTGAGATCAAGTTGTATGAATGGAAATTGATTTTTGTGAGTCGACGCCCCAAACTAAATTTGGGAGAGGTCTGCCACATATAAATCATTTGCCATAAGAAATAAAATGTTTGTTGATATTGATCAAAACATTTGTATTCCGTCAATGCTTAAATGCACCTTTTAAAAAGGTTGACCATACAAAACCAATGAAAAATTTTCATACCAATATGACTGAAATTGACATATGTATTGTAGTTTCAAAATTCAATATGGTTAAAAATAATCATAGAAATTTGTGGTTTTGATGGTACAAAAATATCATGAAATGATATGTATATTTGCCAAAAGGCAAAAATATGTTTTGAAGAAATAAAAACATATACAAAGTTGGATTTATACATCAACTTGAGAGAACTATGAAAATAGTTTTATCTAAAATGTGATTTCCTGAGAATGAAATACATTTTAAAGAAAATTGTAATAATTTTCGAAATTGTTTTTATTATTCATTTCAATCTAAAGGAGTTGTAGATTAAATTTCTAAACTCTTAAGAGATGTTAAATGTAAATATGTATGTTTTTGAGCTATCTCAAGAAATGTGGGGGAAGCTTTGCTTACAATATAAAGTCATTGGCAAGAGGCCAAATGAACTTAGTGATAGTTATCAAACTATGATTTTTTTTTGTATTAAAAAAAAACTAGTGTCATACACTGAGTTTTGTTTATAATGGTTAATTGTATCTTGAGGAAAAAAAAAAGATGACAAAAATCATTAAACAATTGATCTCGACTAATCTCAAGAGATTATGTTCACTGTGATGACAACCTAGGATCCTGTTATTAAAGGTGTGTCATGAGATCAAATTGTAATATCATCAAGAGGAATGGGTTTAGCCTATGAACTAAGATGAGGTTTGGCGCTAACTCTACTTATCAGATTGGAGATCCCAAGAAATAGGTTCAAGGAGACAACTAAGTCAAACTAAATCTGCCCAAAGCACTGTATGACTTCGGTCTATACCCAGTTCCTAGGATGATTAAACAGTGCTACATGTAAGGAATAGAGGATAAGCATTTGCTTTTAATGATTTGTGCCAATTGTTTTGAGATATGAATGGAGTAGTACATGTTACTCCTCTAAACAAAACTAATGGCAAATCACCTTGTGAGTGTGAAATGGGGCCGTTTCTAGGAGAATAAAATGGCTATATTCTCTAAAGTTCACTCATGATTACCAGGAATGTTCACGGCCAAAATGAACACAATAGAGAAATTGGTTTTGTGAGAGAATGAAACTGTGTTTTGGCTATTGTCTAGGTTTACACCAAAGCCCGGGAGGTTCAAGACATCATGGCCACCTCCTGGCCGAGTAAATCCGATAGCTATTAACAATGACTGGTTCAAGGCTGAAAAATTGCTACCAACTCATCATACAGTGAATTTCTCGTTTGTATTCTCAAAAGTCTTTAGTTGAGTCTTGTTGAGTCTTGTCGAGTCTTGTCTAGGAAGTCAAGTCGTCGCGTCGTCTAGTGTCTAGAGTCATTTCTATTCATGTGGGGGATTGTTGGAACTCGTTTTTGACGAAATGGTTTAAGATCATTTTCCGGTATGTTTCGGGACGAAGACGTTCGTCGGAATAACCGAATGTTTGACACTATGAAGTAGTGTACTCGTATGTCAAAATCAGAGTTGGTTTTGAATGAGAAATGGAAGTCCAAAATGAGTTTGACTAAATATTAAAAATTAGCAAATGTCATATATTGGATATTTGGGTTTGAATTTGTTAGTTGGATATTATGTCCATTACTTATTCATGATTATCTTTATGTTTTTATAAACATAAAATGCAAACCCAAATTAAAAGAAATATTATTTATATTTGATTTGGTCAAATATATAATATATTTCTTATTGCTAAGTCATTAAAAATTGAGTCAAAAGGAATTAAATTTTCTTAATGACAACATTGATTTTTTGACTTTAAGACTCCATTACTCTCTTGTATGTTATGGCTTTTCAAAAGCATAATGTGATGTTTTATATTTTCTATATAAAGGCTTGTGAGCCATTTAGAAAAAAGATTGAGAAACACACATCAATAGCAAAAGAAAAAACCACATTCTCCCATATTGAAAAGTTATGTTAGTATTTTTTATTTCTTGTGTCTGAGAGTACAACACAAAACTAGTTTCGACAGGCTTCTGATAGAGTGACGCAAATTGAGAAGATTGTTTGCAGTTGTATCCTGGGATTCATTACGTTATCGAACCGTCGCACTACGGGACGTATTTTGAGTTAAGGAAAGAGATAATATCTCGCCTCTTCAGTTGTATCATCATTTTCTTACTCTTTGATATAATTTTATCATTTTTATTCTTTACAATATTCAGTAATCCGTTGTTTATAAAATACGTTTCTATCACCATCTATTCTGCATTTTCAATCATTTCGACAGGAGTTTGGTTTTGGCAAAGCTCGAGACTTTATCTTCGCAAAGCTCAAGTCTTTATCTCGGCACCTCGTTCTTAAAGACAAAGAACTCATTCAACAATGGTGCTTCCCCAACGATCGCTAAGCAAACATGGTGACGAGGAGATAAACTCTTCTCGGTCTGTAGCTATCCTTTCATGCTCCGTCAGCAGGTTCCGTCAGTGAGAACGTCTTTAAGCTCCATCAACACCGAGGAGCCTGAGCTCGACTTCACAGAGGAGCCTGAGTAGTGGCTTGGCCTTATCAACTCGTTTACATCAAGCTTCTTTTCCCGACAATCAGTTCACCACAACCAACGTGTCTGGCACAAAACAAGTAGAAGAGAAGATTGGAGCAGCATCTCTTGATTATCTTCTCTAGAAAGACTCTGTTCATGAGTCCGTGAAGAAAGTTCTTGAAGCTTCAAGAGTGAACTAGACGAGTTCTCACATGACAATCACAACAACGGTCAAAACGAAGCCTTGAACTCCACAACTGTGTCTCGATCCATTACCATCCACTTAGACCAGAACTTGATCTCAGCAAGCTATTGTCATCTCATCCTTTCGTGTAAAGATTACAACGAGGCTCAGAACTTGATCTTTCAAGCCTCATCAAAGGCAGCTTACTGACGACTTGACACAAAGGTCCCTTCTTGGCAAGATCTCCATCTCGGCAAGGAGGGAAGCTTGGCAAAATCATAGCTTTTTGGATCAGTCTTGAGTCTGGCTAACGGAGAGTTGGGGGAGTGAGCATGTGGGTTGTTAATCCTTGCATTCAAGGACCTGGTCTTGGAGAGACCAATGTAGAAGAAGCCTACTGCTGCCTTTGTTATTTTGAAGCCGATGACATCTTACGCTTGGATTGGGCAGTGACCTTGTCATCTCTTCCTTTTGCTTGTAAAGATTGCAGCATAGTTCAAGACTTGAGTTTCAAGACAAACTCAGTAACGGCAAGGCCTGGTTTCTTTTTCAAGCTCTCGAGACAAGCTTGCCGAGCCGGCACAAGCTCCTCGTCAGGAAGAACAACAACATGAGGCATAGCCTTATCTCCAGA
The DNA here is from genome assembly GCF_000801105.2 of Raphanus sativus. Lineage (NCBI taxonomy): Eukaryota > Viridiplantae > Streptophyta > Magnoliopsida > Brassicales > Brassicaceae > Raphanus > Raphanus sativus. Next base: position 23,456,566 of record NC_079514.1, on the reverse strand, counting down.
TCATCTCTCCAAGAAAGCCACGACCTGTTACTTCCAGCAACTCGGCATCTCCGTCGCCGTTATACAAGAGTTCTCGAGCATCCCGTCACGTAAACCAATGTTGTGATCTCAGCACAACGGCCATCTCGTCATAAACGAAACTTGAAGATGAGCACTTTAGCTTCCCGTTCAGCCAACTCGTCAGCTTGACTTGCGATCAGGAAGGTGATGAGCGCCTACCAAAGAGCTACTCTTCATCTTGTCGTTGGTGGGTCTTGACCAAGCTCTCCCACCTCTTGTTTCATCACCACCGCGAAGATAAAGATAAGTTCTTTATTGAATGATCACATGCTTTAATTACTTTAAATTAATGCTGCGGTGAACATTGTGGCTTTGGTTTAAATAATTAAACATTTCTAAGGTGTCCATTCATCTCATGCTTTGCTGTTGGTAGCTTATATTAATATAAGTTGACAATTATTATATCATCATATGCAACTCACGAGTATTAAAGCAAATTGAGATCGCTTGTTTATAAATTATGCAAAACTTGGCTTTTTCTTTTGGTTAACCTTGATCTGATCATGATTTTCGTTGTGAGCCAGTGATCATTGAGCCAAAGAGAAAAAAAGAGAATCAACAAGTGGTTGCCACCATGTCCTCATGCTTTGAAAGACAGCTCTCAACTACGAGCTCGTCGGAAGCGGTACAAACTCTAGCTGACTTGATCACGGCAGTCTAGTTTTGATCTGGGCAAACATCCTCCATGCCGACCATACCAGTCACGGCAGTGCACAGATCAACAAGACATCTCAGCCCGCTGATTTCATCACTCCATCTACACATGGATCGCAGCAACTGCGAAGACATATCTACCTTGCTCTCTAGCAGTCCCTCGGCTCGCTCTTTTGCTGTTACTCGGCACGCTCTCTAGCAGTCACCCGACACAGCTTGCTCTCTACCAGTCACTCGGCTCGCTCCCTTGCCGTTACTCGGTACATATCGCTCTCTCGCAGTCTGCTAGGACGATTTGCTTGTGACGGTTTGTTCATGGTGGTACGTTCATGACGGTGTCTGTGGTGACTAGTCCTTGGCAGTTAGTCGACAGACACTTCATCCATGGCGACTCGCTCGGGTGGTTCAGAACACGTTCACGCAACCATCCCCGAGTAGGAAGTCCGATTGGAATCAGAAGTATGTCTACGACAGCTCGTCCGAGACAGGCCACCTACGACACTCCGTTTATGACAACCTAGCCATAACAGCCTGTTCATGACAATTCGTCTACGACACGAGTGTGTGCTGAGTTCATTGTCTCATTAACTCTATTCGTGAAATCCGCAGAGATCAGTTTCATCTCTCTCTCTACGAACTTGGGGGGACTTACTGTTGGGTATGGGTTTGACACTCTTCAACAAGGTCCATTAGACAATGAACAAAGCCCATATTGCTAGGAAGCCCTAGACATCTTTCTTCTATAAATAAGGAACTACTTCTTTATTATAGGGATCTTCTCCTCTTCTTACACTTTGAACATATTTTCATAGAGATTTTGTAGATCCTAAGGTTCACTTTACACTTGTAATCATCTTTGTAATGAATCTTTAATCAATGAAATCTCTTTATGTTCCTTTTCCCATTTGATTTCATTGTTGATTTCTCTTTAACCCTCAAGAATTTAAGAATCTAATTCTTGGATTCTTCATTGTTATGAATCCAACAAATACACCATTTTTGGATCAAACATGAATCACAATGCTGCACTCTACCTTTCTGCAGAAAAGGTCACGCTCAAACTTACTGTGGTCTGGCGTGGGCCTGCCCCGAGGAGCGACTTCACACCAGACACACTACTTTTCACGTCTGGATAAGTATTAAATTTTGGTGCTAACCGGTATTTTCTCACATTTGCTCCCTGCATATCAGCCGTCAGCATACTTTGCAGTGTATGTCAAGCCCCCTGTGTGTATTTAGCTCGTAGCGTCTTTAACATAGGGTTTGGATAGCACTAGTACGGTGGTCCCCACGTAACTTTTGGACTTATAGCCTTTACGCAGGGCCCGAGGTGCAGACAATGTAATAGGGTTGATCAGACATATTCCTTATATGTCGTACACCGATGTGAGTAGTCTCAATAGTATATATAGGGTTTGCTAAGATCTAAGGTCCCTTATGGCCTGACCTAGCTAGTATGCCCCTTTAAGTACATTGGAGTTCCTATAACCCCTTTAGCCGTAACTAATAATGTATTGTATAAGCTTAGTCCAGAGACGTTATCGCATACATAGGAGTAGGAAACCAGTGTAATTAAATATATCATAATAATAGTAGTAGTATATAAAGCTTGATCTGGGGACCTTACTTTAGAAGTGATAGAATTTGAGGTGCAAGGCGTTCTACCAGTTGGGTTGGACCTTACCGTCACTGTCTTCCAGCTTATAAGCTCCTGCCCCTTGCACCTCTATTACCTTATAGGGACCCTCCCATCCAGGAGCGAGTTTTCCGGCTGATTTGTCCCTTGTATGGTCACTGACTCGCTTTAGGACCCAATCCCTTTTCTGGAAGGTTCTGGATCTGACCTTCTTGTTGTAACTCTTGGCTACTTTCAACTGGTAGGACGCATTTCTAAGGCAGGCCGCCTCCCTCTTTTCACCGAGTAGGTCTAGACTCAGGGACATTAGCTTGTTATTCTCCTCCTGGGAGAGGAATTCAGAGACCATGGTCCTTACGTGCACCTCTGTGGGTATTACCGCTTTAGCACCATATACAAGCGAGAAGGGAGTCTCCTAGGTAGCCATCTTCGGGGTTGTCCGATACGCCCAGAGTACTCCATGTAGCTCTTCTGCCCATCGCTCATGGGCGTCTTCTAGCCGCTTCTTGAGCATATTCACCACTGTCTTGTTAGTGGATTCGGCTTGACTGTTAGATTGGGGATGTCGTGGTGCTGAATAGGAAATCTTGATGTTCCAATCCTTGCAGAACTTTCGGAAGTTGTAGTTCGTGAACTGGGGTCCGTTGTCTGTGACGATCTCATGGGGAGTTCCGAAGCATGTGATCACGTTGGTCCATAGGAATTTCCTTATCTGGAGATCCGTTATCTTGGCTAGTGCTTCAACTTCTACCCACTTCGTGAAGTAATCGGTCCCGACTAGGAGGAAGATCTTTTGCCCCGGTTCCATGGGGAATTTCCCCACGATGTCCATTCCCTACTTTCGGAAAGGCCAAGGAGAACTTAGAGATTTGAGGTTCTCTGGTGGAAGATTGGAGACTGGCGCGTGCTTCTGGCATTGACTACAGAGTTTGGCTTGTTTGAGGGAGTCCCTCACCATGGTTGGCCGGTAGTATCCAGCCCTTCTGGTTTTGAGTACCAAGCTCCGACCACTGGAATGGGAACCACACTCTCCCTCGTGGAGTTCTTCTAGTATCCTGGTGGCTTCTCTAGGGGTAAGACATCATAGATAGGGTTTTGAAAAGGATCTTCGGTATAATTTCCCTTCGGAAAAGCAGTACCTGGCAGCTTGGCGCCTTATCTTCCGTCTTTCGTCTCGGTCTTCAGGCAAGTTGTCGTACCTCAGATAGCTAATGATGGAAGTCATCTAGGTTTCTCCTTCGTCTACTACGGATACTTCTTCAGGCTCCGTCTCCTTTTCGGTTGCGAGCCATTGGAATACTAGTAGTGGGATGCTCATATGACTTGTAGTTTCTAGGGCGGACCCTAGATTAGCTAGAGCGTCGGCTTGGGAGTTGTGCTCCCTAGGGATCTGGGTGAGCTTATAGTGTCGAAACCTGTCGAGTAGTCACTTAGCCACGGATAAGTACATGATCATACTCGGATCTTTCGCCTGGTAGTCTCCTTGGACTTGGCTTATGATCAGTTGTGAGTCGCTGAAGACCTGGATATCTTCTACTACCATCTGTTTGGCAAGTGTCAGCCCTGCTATTAGAGCTTCGTACTCAGCATCGTTATTCGTTGCTTTGAAGTTGCATCGTACGGCCCTTGAGGCTGATTCCCATAGGGGATGCTAGGACTAGTCCTACGCTTGCGCCCCTTACGTTACTAGACCCATCAACGTACAGTGTCCATTCGCCTTTCTCTCATTCGCTATCACGAAGATTTACCTCTTGTTCCAGGGCTGGAAGCATGGCAGGATAGAACTCGGCTACGAAATCTGGTAGGACTTGCGATTTGATAGCCGTTGCAGGACGGAAGATCACATCGTACTCTCCCAGCTCTATAGCCCATTTTTCTAGTCGTCTGGACACTTCCGGCTTATGAAGGACTGCCTTGATGGGAAAGGAGGTGACCACCACGATTTGATGAGCCTGGAAGTAGGGGCACAGCTTTCGGGCCGCGTTAACTAAGGCAAGGGCCAGCTTCTCAAGGTGACTATAGCGGGTCTCCGCGTCTAGCAATGATTTGCTCACGTAGTAGATAGGATGCTGCTTCCTTCCTTCTTCCCTTACCAGGACCGCGCTGACTGCATGCTCTGATACCGCCAGATAGAGCAATAGGACTTCCCCTTCACAGGGTTTTGAGAGGAGAGGAGGAGTAGTGAGATAGGCCTTGAGATCGGATAGGGCTTGCTCGCATTTATCGGTCCATTGGAAGTCCTTGGGGTCCTTCAAGGTTTCGAAGAAGGCATGTGACTTGTCGGACAGTCTGGAGATGAACCTACTCAGGGCGGCCATCCTTCTTGTCAGTCTTTGAACCTCCTTGACGTTACGAGGGGAAAGTATCCCCTGGATTGCTCTCACTTGTTCTGGTTTGCTTCAATGCCCCTGTGGGTGACTATATACCCTAGAAACTTCCCAGAGTTTACCCCAAACGAGCACTTGCTTATCCCAAACGAGCACTTTGAAGGGTTCAGTTTCATGTTGTACCTTCTGAGAGTGGTGAAGGCTTGTTGAAGGTGTGAGATATGGTCCTCAGCGTCTAAGGAATTGACCAGCATATCATCAATATAGACCTCCATGGTCTGCCCTATCTGATCGGCGAACATCATGTTGACAAGCCTCTGATAGGTTGAACCTGCGTTCTTCAATCCGAAAGGCATGACCTTGTAACAGTAGATGCCCCTTGAGGTCATGAACGAGGTCTTCTCTTGATCATCAGGATGCATTAGGATCTGGTTATATCCGGAGAATGCATCCATGAAACTCATCACCTGATGACCAGCAGTTGCATCAACTAGCTTGTCGATGTGAGGCAAGGGGAAGGGGTCTTTAGGACAGGATTTATTAAGGTCCGTGAAGTCGATACAGACTCTCCACTTCCCATTCTTCTTCCTAACGATCACTACATCAGCTATCCATTCCGGGCATTGCACCTCTCGTATGAATCCGGCATCCAGTAGGTTCTTGACCTCTTCGTTGATTATCTCGTCCTTTTCAGGGGCGAACTTCCTTCTCTTCTGTCTGACAGGAGGATGCATTGGTTCCACTTTAAGTTGATGCATGATGACGTCGGGGTCAATTCCAGGCATGTCCTCATGGGACCAAGCGAAGCAGTCGGAGTTGGATCTCAAGAAGTCGACCAATCTCCTTCTTAGGCCTTCTGGAAGCTTGGAGCCTATCTTTAAGTTTCGACCCAAGTTCCCCTTAGGATAGTCTGATAGTAGGACCTGGCATTTTCCTGATCTCCCTTGACCACCTTAATGCCCTAGGAAGTTGGAAACTTGACCAGCTGATGCAAGGTCGAAGGTACGGCTCCCATGTCGTGGATCCAAGGCCTTCCTAGTATCACATTATACGATGAAGGGCAGTCGACGACTAGGAATTTCGTGGCCTGGTTTATCCCCTCGGCATACACGGGGAGAAGAACTTCTCCTAAGGTTTGCTTGACCTCTCCACTGAAGCCTACAACGGGAGTCGCCTTTCTAGTTAGGGCTGTAGGTTCCAACCCTAGGTCGGCGAAGGCCGAATGGAAGATTATGTTGCTGGAGCTCCCATTGTCCACTAGTATTCGCTTGACCAAGCAGTTTGCTATGGTAAGTGAAATGACAAGGGCGTCATGATGAGGAGCAAGGACCTTCTCCTGCTCCCTTGCAGTGAAGCTGGTCTCATCTGTTCTGAGGAGCAGGTGCTTAGGACCCTCGGCCTCTTGACCATTCCTGGCATTGCGAGTACTTCTCTTGGCAGCGGCACTACTGATTCCGCTTACTTCCGACCCGCCTGAGATGACATGGATCACCCGGTCTTGCTGTGGTGCCATTGCGGGAGCTGCTTCGGTAGAGAGACCGGGACCTTCCTTGTTTAGAAGGTTCTTGGCCTTATCTGAGAGGAACTCCCTTAGGTAGCTTTTCTTGAGAAGCTCGGCGACTTCCATCTTCAGGGCTATGCAATCCTCCGTAGTGTGACCGTGGTCACTGTGGAACTCGCACCATCGCTTGGGATTTCGATTAGCCTCCGAGGCCTTCATATTAGGGGGCCATTTGACTTGGGGATCCATTTGTCGCAGGACACCGATTAGCTCCGGCTTTGATATCGCAAGATGGGAGATATCGGGCCAAGTGGATACCATCATCCCTTCGGATCTAGGTAAAGGGCGGTGTTGATACCTGCCCCTGCTCGGGTTAGTGGTTTCCCTAGCGGACTTGGGATGAGTGGGCTCATCACGATCATTCCTAGTTGGCTTTGAGGACTTCTGATCGTACTTCGGACAGGCTTTGGCCCTACTAGCAACATCTTCTTCTCATCTTACTTGAGCCCAAGCACGAGACAATACGTCCTCCATAGTCATTCACTTGTATTTCATCAGCTCCTTGTAGAGATCTCCCTCCGGAAGAAGACCCCGCTTGAAGGCCGAGATAGCCGTATCAGCGTTACACTCAGGGATAACCACCTTCGCTTGGTTGAAGCGTGCTATGTAGAAACGAAGGGGTTCGTTCCTATGCTGGAGGACTTCGTAAAGGTCGTCTGAGTTCTTCTCTAGGTTGCGACTACTAGCAAATTGCTCTACGAACTTGTCGCTAAGGCTGCAAAGGACTTGATGGACTTGGTAGGAAGATAGATGTACCACTGGAGAGCAGGGCCAGTCAAGGTTGATCCGAATCCTTTTGATGTTAGGAGGCTCCTAAGTCAAATGATAGTATAGGGAAGTGTGTTGTCGAACCAGTTCTGAGGGATTCAAATGCAGAGAGAATGCAAGTATTTGCCTAATCTAAGTGCAATCAGTGAATTTGATGGTTTTTAAAATAAAACTAGAATGCAAGTAACATAAATGATACTTTTAAGCCATTGAAAAGGAGAACTCATGGGTATAGAGATTTCAGACCTTGGGTGATCAAGTTTCGAACTAAGGACAACAAATGAATCAATCAAACTATTAACCTTAAGCCTAGACACAATTCTAAGCAAGCTCTATGTCTAGATGAATGCTCATTTGCTAACATGTCTCAAACATCAAATGTCTTTGGTTGAATAACATGCAAGCAATCATTACTAACAAGTCTATTAGCTATCTTAGCATCTTTAACAACAAATATTTGACAAAGTACACTAAGAGCCTAGGAGAGTTGACTCAGGCATTTCATCAAACACCTTTTGGGTGGGAAATGCCTAGAGATCACTCTTTGAGTGGCCTACTCAAAATGATGCATTAAGATCACTCTACTATGCAAGGAACAAATATGATTTACACCTAACACATCCTAGAACTAACCTAATCACCCTTAATCACCCTAACCCATGAATTCCAAAAGTGATTACTCACTAATCTCCATGATTCCTCTTAAACCCATGGTGGATTTCAGATGAATCATATAGAGAAATAGAAGAGAAACTCACAAAGAACACAAGAACAATCAATCCAAAAAGAGAACTTTTCTTGAGAGAGTTTTTGTGTATTCCCAAGTCAAAAGATAGATCTGCCCCATAGGCTTACAAAGTACTTAAACTTAGGTTTAGAAGTCTAAAAACGTGCATAACAATTGCAAAAAGGTCCTTGAAAAATAATAAAATCGTGTAGCAGATAACGCGGATGACCTCAGAGGGTCACTCCAGGAAGTCGCCTGGGGTTGGGAGCGACCTTGGGGGGTCGTTCTGAGAGGTCGCTTCAGCCTCCATTTTGTGTCTCCGGGCGATGAGAACGCGAGCCGACTTAGGTAGGGGTCGCTTGGTTGGGAGCTACCTTAGGGGGTCGCTCCAGAAGGTCACTTTGCGGTTCTCGACCAGGATGGATATGCCTCTAGTAATTGATCATAACTCCTCCATTAAATCTCCAAATGACTTGAAACCACTTCCATTAGAAAGCTAACTCAATTTCTTTGTCTCCACAAAATTTAGCAACAGAAGATTTCTCTAAGGCCTCCATCCATGCTCATCTTTTCACCTCCTTTTTGATCACATTGCTTCCAAATGTTTCAAAGAACTCCATGTGGTGTTCCAATACCTAATAAAGAACTTATGTATGCAAAATGCAACCTGAACATGTCTAATATTATTCTATATGATGAAATGCATATGAAATGAATAGCTAAAAACAATGCAAAAATGCAAGAATATCAACTCCCCCACACTAGTCCTTTACTTGTCCACAAGTAAACTTTCAAGAACCAAGGAGAAAAGGTTTGAAGATGGGGACTCATAAACAAAAGAAACTCTTCTAGTTCTCAACCTAACAACCTTGCATAATCATACCAAATAGCAAGAGCAAAGATTTTATCCATCTCTAACTTCTCTAGGCCTATCCCAGCTCCTTTGATCTCTACACTCATTAATCATGCATCCACAAACCACAAATCCACCATCTCTCTAACATTCAGGAAGCAAACTCAATAGACATCTCACAAATGGTCAACTGGTCCAAGTCATTTGGTTTGGTAAGACAAAGGCTTTAATGCAAGTGAAAACAGAGGTTCAAAATGATCTTTTAAGGTGGTTTACTCTAAAACAAAGTAGCTTTGACATTACACATAATATATCTAAGAAAGGGATCAACTCATGCATACAATGTTCAATCTCCATTGTTCTACCCTTTCCCAAACATACAAGATATTAATTATTCCTCAATGTCAAACCAACTCACATCTCTCACCAAAAGATTCCAAGAACATTTTTCACTCTAGACTCTTTCTTTTTGAAATCAAATAAGGGTTTCACAATTTTAAACAAATCTCAGCTCCTAACAACTTTGCTTAGCCCCTTTTTATCTCTTTTTTTTTTTTTTTTTTTTTTTTGGGGCAAGACTTTTCACAATAAGAGCTAGAATACTTCTCCACTTATCCCATAAAGACTAATTATTTAAGCACAAAGAGTCAAACCTTTCATATCCCAAATCACAATCACAACACTCACTCCCTTCCTATAGCTAGACAATAGAGTGACTAATCTAGCAAGAATGGAGACTAAGCATTGTCGTTCCCAATACTCTCAACATTTTGCACATGTAAAGCTTTCCAAAAGAGGCCTCACTCAACAAATAATGATGGTTTAAAAAGGAGGTATGGGTTTTGGGAGTGGAGTACCACTTGAGTTTGTCAAAGAAGATTGGTAAAAAAGGATGGGACAACTCAAGTGTGTATATCCATGACTTAGTACACAAGGAACCATATGCAAGAGACATTAAAACATGAGCTTGCTTCAAAGAGAGAGTATCAACAGTCAAATGAGTTTCAAGAGGAGCATTCAAGGCGCGAAGTTTACAAGCTTTCCAAAGGGTGCCAAGCTACTTGTCATGATTACAAAGGTCAACAAATTCAGTACTTAGCATGAGCTCTTTACAAGGTTGAAATCCCCCTAATGCATGAATGCAACCTATATGCTTCTAGACTCAATCCTAAAAATGCAAATGATGGCAACTAAATGATTCTTTTTTGTGTTTTTCAAAAATTTTATATTTTTTTGGATTTTTCTATGCAAATAAGAATGTAATATGCAATGCATGAGACTCAAAATCATGAAAATAAACATGATCAAATACTTGGTACCTCCCCCACACTTAAATCACACAGTCTCAGTGTGAGTGAGGTACCCAATGAAAATTCTAAAATGCAAAGAAAAACTGGGAGAAGGAAGTTTCCAGTTCCCTGAGACGGGAGCGAGGTGGAAGGTCGTTGCGTCAGGTCGCTCCCAGCTGGAGCGACCTTGTGACGTCGCTGCGGGGAGATCTCGCTCCACGGTCAGTTCGCTCCGGGAGGACACGAGCGACCTCTGGGGGTCGCTGTGGGCAAGTCGCTCCCAGCTGGAGCGACTTCTCTCCCTGCTCCATGACCTCGCCCTGATGTCCGATTTTCTGCTCCACACCTGCAACACAACTTCATTTCCCATTGTTTTTATGCAGTAAGATGAAAATGTAAATACTAAGGCAATATATACAAGGATACTCATGGGACTTCCTCCCAAGTGAGCTTGTTTTAAGTCTCTAGCTTGACTTTGCCTCCTTTGGATCAGGCTGGAGTAGGTGCAGAAAGTGGAGTTGACGCCCCATCTTCCTCAGGTGGTAGCTCATCAAAGTGATCATCAGCAGGGGAGGATTCATCTCTTCAATGGTGAAGGCTTGTCCAA